>NC_141371.1:18588629-18616129 GCF_963921425.1 Dryas octopetala
CGACGGTACAAGAGCCACCATAAGTCCACTTGTATGACGGCGATTCGACGGTACAAGGGACACCCTAAATCCACTCGCATGACGGCGTTGCGACGGTGTGGGTGGAACGGCAATCTAAGTGCACGTATGACATTGTGGCTTCTTGTATGACGGCGATTCGACGGTACAAGGGCCACCATAAGTCCACTTGTATGACGGCGATTCGACGGTACAAGGGATACCCTAAATCCACTCGCATGACGGCGTTGCGATGGTGTGGGTGGAAGGGCAATCTAAGTGCACGTATGACATTGTGGCTTCTTGTATGACGGCGATTCGACGGTACAAGGGCCACCATAAGTCCACTTGTATGACGGCGATTCGAGATTTAGGGTGTCCCTTGTACCGTCGAATCGCCGTCATACAAGTGGACTTATGGTGGCCCTTGTACCGTCGAATCGCCGTCATACAAGAAGCCACAATGTCATACGTGCACTTAGATTGCCCTTCCACCCACACCGTCGCAACGCCGTCATGCGAGTGGATTTAGGGTGTCCCTTGTACCGTCGAATCGCCGTCATACAAGTGGACTTATGGTGGCTTTTGTACCGTCGAATCGCCGTCATACAAGAAGCCACAATGGCATACGTGCACTTAGATTGCCCTTCCGGTATAAGTCCACTTGTATGACGACGATTCGACGGTACAAGAGACACCCTAAATCCACTCGCATGACGGCGTTGCGACGGTGTGGGTGGAAGGGCAATCTAAGTGCACGTATGACATTGTGGCTTCTTGTATGACGGTGATTCGACGGTACAAGGGCCACCATAAGTCCACTTGTATGACGGCGTTGCGACGGTACAAGGGACACCGTAAGTCCACTCGTATGACGGCGATGCGACGGTACAGGTGGAAGGTTATGTAGACGCTCCACTTGGTGCGACGGTCTTGTACGGTACCAATGTGGAGCCTGTCAATTGGGTGCTTATATGGCCAACGTTTTTACTAAAAACCTTATTTGATAAAAATATTTTAGTTATTTTCTATCAGTTCAATACTCAAAAGAGGTTTTAGCTAGAAATTTTATAAGATACAGCATTTCTATTACTTCTCATTATTTTCTATGCTCAAAAGGAATTTTAGAGTTGAAGTTGTTATATAGAACCTTTCTATTGGAATTATGTTGATGATGTAAGGTTTGTTAAGTTGTGAAAGAGTTCATTACAAAGATGTTTTCAATTAATATTCACTTTCAAATCAAATTGAATATTTTAAGCCTGAACAGTTTTGTAAAGTGGTCTTCAAATGAAATTTTTTTTTAAGTTTATTTTGTCCACTCACTGAATTTATCTCATAGCCTTTCTTGTTTGTCTTAAATTGTTTTTCCCCAGGTAATAGATTTGGTGGAGGTCGAGCCCAACACGTCGAGGCATAGCATCCATTTCCATTCTCGGATCTAGTAGGCGCCATTTAATTTTTGTAGAAAATTTCTTGTAATAGAATATAGGCTCTAATAGCCATTTTAAGTTGGTTTCTCTGTGAAATTGTTGGGTCTGAGACCCTTTTTGGTTGTGGTAGAGGTGGTTGATGTCTTAGAAGTGTTTTAACAGGTTTTTCAAATTTTGGGTTAGTCCATTTTCAGGGGAGGTTCTGCCGAATTTTCGGTAGGATTTTCCTTGATTTTGAATTCCCGCAGGACCTCTCCGGGTTTCAGGGTGAAATTCGGGGGCGGTCATGTCAATGTATATAAAATAAATGCAAAAATGATCAAATTAAGCAAAACGGGAAATTGCAACTATGCAAAACCAAATAAACACACCAAAATGAAAAATTGTCTTATGAAGCGAGATAAAGAAACTGTTTTCTTGCGTATGCAAGTGTGGACACTCCAAGGGTAGGCGCGGCCTCATTGGTCCTCAACGACTCCTCCTCGATTATTCGAAACAAAAACTTGGGTTGCCTCCCAATCAGCACTTGTTTTTCTGTCTTCAGCCTGACATTGCCTTCTCCTTTACTTGCCTCCTTTCCTCTTCTTCTTGCCACTGCTACTCTCGGCACTCTCTAAAAATGAACTGAAGAAGCTCTCCAACTCTGACTTCTCATCTCCATAAAAAGCGATCTCATACTCCCCTATGCTGCACGGTATGACCAATGAGCCCGGATCCCTCTTCTCGCTTGGAAAAGATACAAAGAGATAACC
This sequence comes from Dryas octopetala, assembly GCF_963921425.1. Taxonomy (NCBI): domain Eukaryota; kingdom Viridiplantae; phylum Streptophyta; class Magnoliopsida; order Rosales; family Rosaceae; genus Dryas; species Dryas octopetala. Next base: position 18,590,812 of record NC_141371.1, read on the forward strand.
ACAAATCTCCCTAGGAACGTTGTGACTATGCCCCTGCTCCTCAACCTTCTTCTCAATAGACTTCAACTCCCTCATGGTTGCTGGAAATTTGGTGACATCGATGTCCGGAATGAGGGGAATCACACGTGTGTCAGCTTCCTCTTCAATCATTTCCGGATCCTCCTCTTCATCACTATCCATGATCTCAATCACCTCCTTAGTCTTGACCACTCTAACTCTCTTTCTTGGAGTTGTTCTCAAAATAGCATTTACATGCTTCTCATTCTTCGGGTTGACGACAGGCTGACTTGGCAATTTCCCCTTCTCTCTCTGACCCAAAGTAGTGGCAATCTGACCCACTTGACTCTCCAAATGTGCAATAGCCTTCGAATTGGCTTGCATCTGCTGCTCGGTACGGTTCATGAAGACATTGGTGCTCTGAGCAAGGGAAGTGGTGCTTTGAGCAATCTGAGCAATCTTGTCCTCCAAACTAGACCTCTCGGCATTAGAGTGCATATACGGCTTGTTGGTGCTCCCACTAGCTTGCTGTCCATTGTTGTTGCTCCACCTGAAATTAGGGTTGTTCTTCCATCCAGGGTTATAAGTGTTAGAAAATGGATCGTATAGAACCCTAGGATAATTCCCAACCTGATTCACGTGTTCCACATCACCTCCTTGTTCTTGCATACCCATCAGCTTCTCTTAAGCCAAAGATAACTTCTGCACCATAGTCTTGATTTCCAGAATCTGTCCTTCCATGGTGTTCGGCACATCAGTCACCTCATATAACCCTATCTTTGGTCCTCCCCTTGAATGATTGGAATCCCACTATTGAGAACTCAAAGAAAGTGACTCAAACAAGTCTGTAGCCTCATCTTCCGTTTTTGACATAAACGCACCACCACATGCCGAATCCACCTTGGCTTGATCTCTCTCCAATAATCCCTGATAAAAACAACAAATCACATACCAAGGAGATAAGTTATGGTGTGGGCAGCTAGTAAGTAACTCATTGAATCTGTCCCAAGTCTCATTGAATGGCTCATCCGCTTTCTGCACAAATCCAAGGATCTCCTTCCGAATCAAATTTGTCTTGGAAATGGAATAAAACTTGTTCAGGAACTTGCTCGAAAGATCATCCCATGTCGAAATGGAACGATTGGGCAGCGAATACAACCACCTCTTTGCCTTGTCCTTAAGCGCAAAAGGGAACATTCTCAAACGGTACTGATCGGCATTCAGACCCCTCAACTGTGCGGCTTCACAAACCCCGGAAAACTTCTTCAAAAAGTGGATTGGATCCTCCCCATTTAGCCCATGGTAGCTCGGCAACAAGTGGATCTGACCACTCTTGATCTCGAAATCAGTGGCTATGGTTGCATACCGAATGCAAGACGGTTGAGTGGGCAGCGAAGGTGCTGAAAAATGGCTCAGGGGCTGCGGCATCATCTTGTTTGTCTCAGCCATGTCGACACTCTCAGTCTCTTCACTACACGAATCTGATGCGCTAGGTAGAGGGCTGCCTTGTGATGTACCTAAAGTCTCCTTTTTTAGCCTCTCTAACCTTGCAACAAGTTCAGGGTTCATAAAACACACCTAATCAAGAGAAAACATACAATCAGTAGAAAGAATGCTTATAAAGGGATGGCACTTATTAAAAACTAAAAATTAACCAAAAATGAACTCTAACTAATTTAACCTAATTCTAATGACTAATTAAACCAATTCATTGATATTAGACACCATTCCCCGGCAACGGCGCCAAAAACTTGTTGATGTGTTTTCTTAGAACAAAATAAACATCTATCTTATTCTAAGTATACTCGCAAGTGCACGAATCGCATTAGTAGCAAAGCGTACAAGCACGAGGTCGATCCCACAAGGAATGGTCAATAAACAACAAATTAATGTAATCAATCACTAGAATAACTAAATGGGAGGTTTTGAAAGATGGAAACACACGCACACATCACCACACGCACACACTCTTTATTCTATCTTGCAATGTTAAGTTTTCAGTTTCAAATCAGATAAGCATGCAATAACCATCCAAGGCTAAGGACAGTTAATTTGAACACAACATATTAAAGTTTGACTGCTAAAAAGGTTTGGCTAGTTACTTTCTCGCAATTGTTCTCCTAATGCATAAACTAAGAGCTTCTTGGGCCTTCCTTATCCAGTTAACCTACATGTTCCCTAGTTCAAGCTAAGGCAGCTGTTACCCATGCAGGAGTCATTAAGTTTTATGAGAACGTCAAACATGCACAACATATAAGCTTTGACTATTTCCTTATAGAGGTCGCCCAACCCCACTACCAAGAATAATCCCTTATTCCCTTGTTACTTGTGGTTTAGTGTCTTTGACTATTTCACAGCTAAACCTAACGATTAAACTAGATGCAATTACTCTAAGGTGGCCAGTCAAAGGATGCAAACAACTAGTGACGGGTTCTAATAGATAGTGGAAATTTAATACATGCAAACATCAAACTAACAGACCAAGAGACGGATAAACGATTTGTTAGAACATGCAAATCCATTAATCGACCTACGACTAACATGCAAGATAGAATAACTAACTACATAACTAAATTAAATAAATAAAAATAGCAACAATAAACAAAGTCCCAATTCATGCTTGCTAAACAAATCAGAAACACAAAGTAAATGAAATTAAAGGCATACACGAATTGAAATCAGAAACACAACTAAACTAGATTGAAAAATATAAACTAATTAGAATCTGAAACATGCATTAAATAAAACCAAGAGATAAACTAATTAAATTCAGAAACTTAATTAAATATATTCAGAGGCATAATCCAATAATAAAATAGAAAACTAGAACAAAAATTGAAGGAAACAAGTGGAAGGGGCTGCGGCAAGACAAGGAAGAGAAGGCACCTTGCACAAGCAATTGGCTCACGGCTATGGTGAGCTAGGGCTTGCGGCTTAGGGATGCTCTTCCTTGCAGCCACGCCACTCCTATCTCTCTCTCAACCTTCGGCTAGCCCTCACAAGAACAAGACTAAAATCTGAAAATAAAAACCTAGAACAGAAAAATAAAACTAGAGGCAAGGAGAATTTCGGCTGGAGTGTGTAAAAAAGTGTGCTAGGGTTCTGAATTGACGGGATATATATAGAGGATAAATACTTGAGAGGCAAGGATAGGGCTTGTGATGAGTGTGCATTTTGCATCACTTTATGATACTAATTCCTTAACCTAGAGTGTTAGAACTCGATATTTTGTGTTTCTTGTCTTGTTTTTGTGTTTTCAGGTCAAATGAAGCAGAAATGAGAAAAAGAAGCAAATGGAGCCATTTTAGGACATTTCCTGGTCAAACCAGGAAAACGAGTGAAATCCTGGTCAAACCAGGAAAAGTGCAGAAATCCTAGTCGAATGAGGATTCCTAGTCACAGTAGGAAACATCAAGTTCAGAACCATCATTGCGGAGCCAGAAATGTGAAATCCTGATTCGAACAGGAAATCCTGGTTGAACTAGGAAACCTAACCCAACTAGGGAAAGGAGTCCTAATGACACTAGGAGACCCCAGGGGCAATATGGTCATTACGAGAAGTCGAAATGGATAAGGAATCTCTCATTTTCAAGGAATCCTAGTTGCACCAGGAAATGTTGGTCACAGTCAACTCTACAAAGTCAAGGTTCCAGAAGCTTCTAGAAGGTGGTGGACATCCATGGAAATGAATGGAGGGAAGAAATGAATTTGAATTCAAATGGAAATGAGGGGCAAAATGGGAAGTCAAAAGTCAAGGGCCCATGGGCCTAAGGGATGCCGAACCAAGATGGGCCATGCATGCACATGCATGGGCCCAAACCCGAGCAGCCCAAAGACCATGCGTAAGGAGCAAGATGGCAGCCCATGCATGCGTATGCATGCCATGCAAACCCTAGCAGCCAAGGAGCCCATGCGCAAGCCCAATGTGGAAGCCCATGGAGTGAAACCCTAGCCCATCTTGTGCAAGCCACTTCAGCCCAACATGCAAGCCCAAAGCCCAAGACCAGCAGTCCATGCGCAAGGAAGGAACCCTAGCTAGGCTAGGCGTGAATCACTTAAGCCCAAGGAGCAGCCCATGCCGCAAGGCCTGATGCACCCTAACCCTAGCTGCTGCCGCAAGTCACCTTCTCCTTGCCTCTCAAGGATTGGACCTCTATAAATATATCATGTACTTCAGAACCCTAGAGCCTCGGACCTTCTGTTAGTTTTATTTTTCAGTTTTAGGTTTTTATTCTCAGAAGTTAGAGAAAGTGAGAGAGAGCCGAATTCAGAGGGATTTAGAGAGAGAAGGTGGCGTGACAAGTGAGAGAGAGAAGGACCAGCCTGCTGCCATTTTATTGTTGGTTTATGCTACTGAAATTAATTAGTTTATGATTCTGATTTTATTTAGTGCATGGTTCTGATTTCATTTAGTTTATGCAATTTAATTTAGTTGTTTAGTTTATGTTTTTAAGTTTGTTTACTTTGTGTTTTTGATTTCTTTTGCAAGCATGAATTGGGACTTTGTTTATTGTTTCTGTTTTGTTTTATTTCGTTTAAATATGTAGGTTAGTTATTCTATCTTGCATGTTAGTTGTAGGTCGATTAATGGATTTGCATGTTTTAACAAATAGTTTATCCTACTCTTGGTCTGTTAGTTTGATGTTTGCATATATTAAATTTCCACTATCTATTAGAACCCGTCACTAGTTGTTTGCATCCTTTGACTGGCCACCTTAGGGTAATTGCATCTAGTTTATTTGTTAAGTTTAGCTGTGAAATAGTCAAAGACACTAAACCACAAGTAACAAGGGAATAAGGGATTATTCTTGGTAGTGGGGTTGGGCGACCTCTATAAGGAAATAGTCAAAGCTTATATGTTGTGCATGTTTGACGTTCTCATAAAACTTAATGACTCCTGCATGGGTAACAGCTGCCTTAGCTTGAACGAGGGAACATGTAGGTTAACTGGCTAAGGAAGGCCCAAGAAGCTCTTAGTTTATGCATTAGGAGAACATTAATTGCGAGAAAGTAACTAGCCAAACCTTTTTAGCAGTCAAACTTTAATATGTTGTGTTCAAATTAACTGTCATTAGCCTTGGATGGTTATTGCATGCTTATCTGATTTGAAACCGAAAACTTAACATTGCAAGATAGAATAAAGTGTGTGTGCGTGTGGTGATGTGTGCGTGTGTTTCCATCTTCCAAAACCCCCCATTTAGTTATTCTAGTGATTAATTGCATTGATTTGTTGTGTATTAACCATTCCCTGTGAGATCGACCTCGTGCTTGTACGCTTTGCTACTGATGCGATTCGTGCACTTGCGAGTAAACTTAGAATGAGATAATTGTTTGTTTTATTCTAAGAAAACTAAATCAACAGCTTGCGGCACAACTAGGGTTTGCTGCTCCTTGTAGCTTGCGGCATCAGCTAGGGTTTCTAGCTATGGGCTTGCGGCAAGCACTACACCAAATACCCCCCTTATATATCAGTGAATAACTGATGTCTTTTCATGTTTTCGGGCGATGTCTAGGCAGGCGATGTCTAATGTACTTACTTAAGATATCGGTTTTACACTGATATCTAAAATGAGTTTAGACATCTTTTTTGTTTAAATTCTTATGTCCAATGGTCCCTTTAGATATCTGTTTTCCAATTTTCTGGGGCGTTAAGATTCTGAAACTGATATTAAAGATAATAAAGACATCGTTAATTACTATGTAAATGACCTAAATCTGATTTAGACATCCGTTCTCATATATTTATCGATATGAAAAACCCATTAAATGTATTTTTTATGCTTTCCACATCATATTTTATGTGATTTTTGATATGTTAGCTGGTTTAGATATCGTTTTATTCTACCAGAACAGATCTATATATTATGTTATATATCGGTTTTTGATATGTAAATAGATGTTTGAAAGTACCTAAAACATCTGTATTTGATATGTAACTGATATAAACGACCATGTTGGACATCAGGTTTTTTTATATTTATTGATATTGTAATGTTACTTAGATATTGGTTGTTTTTGGTAAACTGATGTTCATGCTATTTTATATTTCTGTGTTTTAACATAAACTGATATGAAATTTTACCTTAGATATCGTTTTATTCTACCAGAACAGATCTATATATTATGTTATATATCGGTTTTTGTTATGTAAATTGATGTTTGAAAGTACCTAAAACATCTGTATTTGATATATAACTGATATAAAAGACCATGTTCCACATCAGGTTTTTTTATATTTACTGATATTGTAATGTTACTTAGATATTGGTTTTTTTTGGTAAACTGATGTTCATGCTATTTTATATTACTGTGTTTTAACATAAACTGATATGAAATTTGTACTATAATGTCACTGTTATTATCCAATTTGTACTACAATCCTGATATAAAAGATATAAATTGACATATATATAAGCCTGAAATTGGTGCAATCTCAATCCATTCCATTACCATTACTTCCAACATATATCCAATACAAGTATTCCAAGAATTTCCGAAAAAGGATTACACATTGCACCAAAATATGGAGCATATATCCATAATGAATTACATCATCCCATCCTAGCTAGTATCTAAATTAAGCTAGCATCCCTTTACAAAAACCAATAATCAGCCCATGCATAGCATCCCGTTACAAAAACCAATAATCAGCCCATGCACTTGCACAAAAATAGGTGCATGATTCACCACTTCTAAAGGCTGCCTTCATTTACAAAATATTAATTGGCAGCACTTGTTACCTTTCTTCACACAAAAAATGCCAACACCTGGTTATATATAATTCAGCTTCAATATTCACACAAAAATGCCAATGTCTAACACATGTTCTAAGCTTCCTTGACAAAAAATTGGCAAATATGGCAGTACTACTAGCTAGCTTCAAAAACTTATCCACAAAATGTCCAAACCCCACATACCAACTCGATCTGTCATCTACTAAATATAATTGGCTGAAACAAAGTTGCCCCATTCAATCCGGATCTCATCAAGTTGCTCTTGTGTGTAACTGGTTCGCTTTTTATTCGGATTAGTCCACTGGAAACATTTAAAACAGAAGGCACCAAGTCAATTACAAACAGTAAATAAACCTAACATATATAAATATGAGGCATAAGGCTGGGCCATGCTATAATTAAGCCCAATCAAGTTGAAAGACAGCTAGTAATTAAAGTGTTCAAACTAAGCTTGGCCATGTTATAAGGCTGCATACAGTATCACCAAGACATATATGCAATATAGCTATTCAAATAGTGAAGGCAGAGGCGCATAAAGTTATAAGCCTACATGCTATCAAAGTCACCTGGACATGCAATATTTGAAATAAAGTTGGCAGGACTATCAGACATCCAATAGGTATGTAGATCCAATTGAACTTCAAATGAAAAATGCAAAGAAGTAGTCCCAAATCCATAAATACCATAGTTCCTATCTGTGCAATCAATTATATATGTATATACATCTTCCATTCAATGGACCAGCAATCATTTATCCTGCATTTTGCATAAATTAAATAATGATGAAGGCAGACTTCCAAACATATCTAATATATCAAATAAAGGGTTTAGCCAATCAAACATCCAAAAGACAACAATCCATTAACTATATACATTGACCAGTCCTAGCTAGGTACCAATCATTAGCTTGTATTTTTGGTGCAAAATGAAAGATTGACAAAGCACTACACACAAAAACTCACAAGTGATCCAATAAACAAAGAGTCAATTGGATTCCTACCTTGGTCTCAAATCCCAGGTTCGTGTCCTCGATGATCTCCTTCATATACATCATCACATAGTAACCACATTCAACCCCACCAGGTTATTTAGGACACTACACAAAATCAAAATCCAATTAATGACATGCAGATGGTTATTATGCATGATTCTTCCAATGATAGAAATATTTGTACAAACAAACCACTAGATCAAATAATATATACTTACAGAAAGATGCTTCCACTGTATTGTTTTCCGACTGTTCCTACCCGTAAGTACATTAAATTGTCGAATGGCACTAATATATCAACAAAATATCAGTATGTTTAAATTACAATATATGTAACCAAATTTGCAATGCATTTTAATGATTTAAAATGGCAAAAAAGCAACTCACGTGTTGACAACTTCCTTCCAGTCTGCGTCCTGGTTCAGTTTTGGAAGAGGGTCCAACACAAATATCGTGTCTTTGTCTTCATTGATAATTGTCAAAATCCAGTGCGAGCTAAGGGAAAAAACGATAATAAGCATGCATAGATTAAGGTAGCAGAATATAGACTCAAAGTCAGTTTAACCAAATTAAAACCCTTACTCAGCATTGTACGGCACTAAGAAGACACGATCACATTTTCCTTGCTGAAAGCGTTTTGCTAAGTAGGTTGATCTACGCTCTGCATTTCCTACTCCTTTAGATATGCGTGCCGAATCCATAAGAGCAACCATTTCAACCATGTTTGTATCCACAAGCTTATCAAATAGGTGCCTATTCATATAAGTGAATTTTTAAATCACAGCGTTTTAAAAGGGCAACAAAATATTTAAACATTTTAAACGATTCCCTAAATTACCTCATGTACACAACTATGCATGAGGCTGATAATTCTGACATCTCCATAAGGGAAGTAATATCCTCTCTCAGGATATAAAGTCGTCGGACAGCTCCAAACACTTGTTCATCTATGTCAGTTGTGAGAGCCTTTCCAGATGTAGCCATCGCCTCCCTCGCGAAACGATACAGCAACTTGCATTCGCTAGGAACTTTCTTCCCAAGGTCATCTTTCTTGAATAACTCCTTCACTATCATAGGAACCTGCCTTGTTTGTTTCTATGGTGTCAAATACAAACACTCAGTTTTGAGTCTTTAAATCAATATTCATGAAGTGTATACTTGGCACTTAAAAAAATTACAGTAGGGAGAGTTTAATTACCTTCACCTGCTGAACGATAATAAGTTCTCTTGGCCAAGCCACATGGCTTCCAACTGCTTGACCAACATTTACCAACTCGTCACCCACAGGAATTGGAAGCAAAGCAGCCACATCAGTGGCCATGTCAATTGAAACCCGCAAGCAGTCCTTTGCCAAAGGAACACCATGTACAGTCTCAAATTTCATCTCAACGACAGTACCATATGCGACAATGTTGTTGATGGATCCCACTGCCAGCATGCATGATTTCCCCTAAAAATAGATGACAAATGTCTCATAACCATAAAAGTCCAATACTGTGAGCTAAATGTCTCATAACCATGAAATTGAAGTCTGCTAGATAGATGTATGTCATATGAAAATATTAGCAATTAATGGTTCATTACCTTCAATGTGTCTGCATTATTTGTATCTTCCATATCCAGCCCCACTTCCACTTGCACTTTCAGATTTTGTTTATCCTCAGTATCTGGTTGCAGATCCACACACTTAGCTTTGTCCTCATAAAAGCAGCTTGCTTTATCGGACACCATACCTTGACCTTGAACAATATTGGGTGTTACCGGTTCCTTCCCAGCATCCTTTTCCTCTAACTTTTGAATCTTCTCCAATAGATCTTGATTTTCCTTTTTCAGAATGGCCAACAACTCATTCTTCGAAATCGTATCCCTCGCTTTTCTCGGAATGTTGAAGTAAGTTGAAGGGTTGACATGCCCCCCAACAGCTCTTACTCGACCAGAATGCTCATGAGTCTCCAAAGCCATTGTTAGAATATCCTTAGAACCCTCTATCTTCAGCTCCCCTTTATTCTTTTTTTTCCAACAACTCATCCTGCAAAAATTAATTTATCAGTTTAATTACAATAATAGCAATCACTTAGGCAATCTGAATTTACAGTTGGTCATATATATGCTGCTTACAATGACTTTGGAAACCACTGCCACTTCATCATCCACCTTCCCATTCTTGTCTTCACGAGCTTTCTTCCATAGGAGGGAACGGTCCATCTCATCTTCCCCAACATTGTGCTTCCTCTATCCATATATACAACCAGCAAGTTAGACCAATTATTAGTGAGCAATTAATCAAAAGCAAAGATAAGACAATTTATTTATGGAGGAGCTTGTACCAAGTCTTCCTGCAACCCAATGTAGCCCTTGCGCGATAGTTTATGATGATATTTTCGCTTGCCTGTTATTTGTTTGTGAGCTTCATGTTTGGCCTGCAGTTAGAACAAGAAGTTGGGCAAAACTTTAAGGACAAAGTCATAGGTAAATCACACAATTATACATCTCCATCATTAATGCAATATCTAACCACTAGAGGTGTTTAACATAAATACCAGAAAGTCATCTGTAAGCCTGGTAGCCACAAAAGTTGTCCATTGATCTTTTTGAATGAACTCATACACCTTGGGTGGGGTTTCTAGTGCTTTCGGATCGTCCTTGTACGACAAAATGAATTTTTTTGTTAATGTAGTCTTGAACGATCTCCACTTGCTGCCAGCAGAAGCCAACACCATTTTTCTGCTTGTAGGGTCAAGATCAAATGCACCCTACAACCAACACCACATTGGTGAGACATCAAGGTCACATAAAACATATATATGTATCTATAAATATGGTTAAATATACAGAATTGAAGCCTATTTAATAATTAAGTAAGGTTAAGATCTACATTACCTGCACCTCTTCCCATATTTTTTGCTTTAGATTTTTATCCACTTTCGGCCACATTTCATCAGTGATGGGCACTGTGGTTCGGGTCACAACCCCTATGTAGGAAGCTAGTACTGGATGCATTGCTCCTACTGGAATCCCATGCGGACTGTACTCCACCTTCAGCTTTTTTCCTAAAGCTTTTCTCACGAGCATGTCATGCATCTTTGTTGAACCACGAGAGGACATGCTACCCTCCGCAGCAGTAATGGTCTCCCCTGAGGTCAAGCAATCCTTGCTTGTATCTGCTTCATTACTCTTCCCTGCTGATACCTTGTAGGATTGTGACTTGACAGCTTTCTTCTCTGTGGCAACTTTCTTTGGTGTGGCAGCTTTCTTCGGTGTGGCAGCTTTCTTCGACTTGGCTGTTGACTTGGCATTGGATTTGATAGCAGCTCTTTTCTTTCTTCTTGGTGTAGCCATGTTCGCTGTCTAACTGTTGAAACTAACAAGTGTTAGGACAAAAAATATACAAAGATAGATTAAGAAATATATGGATAATTTTGTTGGCATTTAGAACCTTTTAACATAATCAAATTACATAACATTTTGGGGACAATAAAGTCGGAATATCATACCATTAACACTTAACACAAGTTATATAAATACATTTATAGTTACATGAATTAATCCTTTGCTTTCTTGGAGTAATCAATCCAAATACCCTCACAATTATCTCTCTTGTATGTGCCAACTTCCTCACCCAAGAGATCATCAAAATCATCAAGAGATGGCAGTCCATTGCTAAATGATTGGTGGTCAAACACTGCGTCCTCTAACTCAGCCTCATAAGCACTATCATTAAAGTCACGATTAGGGGCTGCAAGAACCACTGACCAATTAGAGTTTAGAGGGTCTTCTACATAAAACACTTGCTTCACTTGGGAAGCCAAAGAGAAAACATCTCTCTTATGACCTATCCTATTTAGGCTAACCAAAGTGAACCCTAGCTCATCATTTTGTATTCTCTTATTATTCTCTACCCATTCACACTTAAACAAAGGCACCCGAAATACATTGTAATCAAGCTCCCAGATTTCTTTGATAACCCCATAGAAACACATGTTCGTGGCTGTCAAGCTGCATGGTCGTGGCTGTCAAGCTCACCACCTGCATGGTCGTGGCTGTCAAGCTCACCCCACTATTTTGAACAGCACGAACATCGTCACGTGCCTTGGTGTGATAATGGCACCCTCCTATCTCATAACCCTCATATTTTAGCACACTCATAGGTGGACCTTCAGCTAGCCGCCTCAATGAGTCTGTTATGTCCTTTTCTTCATGATTGATATCATATACCACCTAATCAAATAAATTTTAAAGAAGACTTATTAAAATTGTTGGACTTGCACCAAATGAGTGTACTAGCTAGTGAATTACTGTGCTTTCAAAATGTTACACATTTACCTTGGCACGTAACCAGTAGATAAATGTCCGGTTGTGCTCTTTTAGCAGCCACTTCTCACTCTTTTTTTTACTTGAATGAATATCATTCAAGTAGGCCTTATGTAATCTACAAATAGATTACAATAACTCATAACCATGTAAATGATACTTAATTTACAATAAATCAAATTACAATAAGCTAAGTCTAGAAATTGACATACTCGGCATAAGGTTCCACTTCTGAGGCATTCTCCAAAACCAAACGATGAGCTTGCTCCCATTCTTCGCGCTGTACTGAATATACCTTAGCACCGGACAGCGGTCTGCTCATGTTTGGGATACCCATGCGCGAAGAAGATGGAAGTCCAATAGGTTTCAGATTCGACAAGTACTCCGAGCAAAATTCCACAGCTTCCTCAACAATATAATCCTCAGTAATGCTGCCCTCTGGTCGCAAACGGTTCCGTACATAACCCTTTAACACTTTCATGCCTCTTTCAAATGGATACATCCATCTAAAATAAACAGGTCCGCACAATTTCACCTTTCGAATAAGGTGAACAGTTAGATGCACCGTAATATCGAAGAAGAAAGGTGGGAAAACCTTCTCCAGCAAACACAAGGTGATAACGAGATCATCTTGGATTTTATCCAACTTTGAAACATCGACCACTTTATTGCATAGAGAATTGAAGAAGAAACAAAACCTAGTGATCGCATATCTCACATGCTTTGGTAACACTGAACGTATGGCAACCGGTAGCAGTTGTTGCATCAAAATGTTGCAATCGTGAGACTTAAGACAAAAAATTTTCAGCTCTTCCATGGACACTAGGTTTTGTATATTTGAAGAGTAACCTTCTGGGACCTTTGTTCCTAACAAACACTTGCATATAACTCTTTTCTCATCCCGAGACAGCGTATATGGAGCTGCCGGTAAAAACGTGCTCTTATTCCCTATTTCTGGTGCCAAATCAAGTCGAACCCCCATTTCCATAAGGTCTAAACGGGCAGCCACCCCATCTTTTGTCTTCCCTGGAATGTTAAGTAAACTTCCAATTATACTCTCACACACGTTCTTTTCAATGTGCATTACATCTAGGGCATGCCGAATATAGAGTGACTTCCAATATTCAAGGTCAAAGAAGATAGATCTTTTCTTCCAACATGGAGTATGAGTTTTGCCACACACGCTGCTCTTTGCTTGTTTCTTGCCAAACTTACAATTGATTCCCGACACCTTTTCTAAGACTTCCTCTCCAGTTAGAGGTGTAGGAGCCTCACCCAATTCCTGCTAGTTATTAAAAGCAGCCATTTGTTTCCGATATGGGTGGTGGCGGGGTAAGAATTTTCTGTGTCCTTGGAAACAGATTTTCTTACCGTGTTTCAACCAATCAGAATCGGTGTTTTCTCCACATATGGGACATGCTTTATAGCCTTTAACTGTGCAACCAGACAAGTTACCGTACGCCGGAAAATATTGATTGTCCATAAAAGTACAGCCTTCAAAGTAAATGTATTCTTTCGGAATCCATCATACACTCCGTCTATTCCCTTCCAAAGTGCTTTCAAATCTTCAACTAACGGTTGTAAATACACATCTATATTGTTTCCGGGCTGCCTAGGACCAGAAATCAACAATGTTAATATCATAAACTTCCTCTTCATGCATAACCAAGGAGGAAGATTATAAGTCAGCAAGATGACGGGCCAACAACTATATCGGCTGCTGAGGGAACTATGTGGATTTATCCCATCAGCCAAAAGGGCGAGCCTCAGATTTCTAGGGTCACAAGAAAAATCAGGCCACTTATGGTCCACCAACTTCCAAGCTGGAGAATCAGCTGGATGACGCATCATTCCATCACTCGCTCTGTTATCGGCATGCCAAGTTAAGTTCTTTGATGACTCACAAGATTTAAACATTCGTTTAAACCTTGGAATGGGTGGAAAGTACCACAAGACTTTGGCTGGCACCCCTTCCTTCTCAATTAATCCCTTATTTACCTTCCACCCAGAAAGGTCACAGTTGGGGCATCTTGTTGCATCTTCATACTCATTTCGATATAAGATACAATCATTCGAGCAAACATGTATCTTTTGGTAATCCATTCCTAGAGCAGACAATGTCTTCTTTGCCTCATACATAGACAATGGTAGAACATTTCCCTTTGGAAGCATGTCTCCAAAAGCAACCAACATATCAGAAAAGAAATTGTCTGTCACCCCATGCTTTGCCTTCAAGTTTAACAATTTGACCAACGCAGATAACTTGCTATAAGTTTCACAACCAGCGTATAAGGGTATCTCTCCTTCATCAACAAATTCCTAAACTCATCTGCATCCTCGGAGAAATTATCATAGGCACCTTCACACATGTCAACTGTTTCAGACCCGAAGACACCATGTTCAGATTCCTCTCTTCCAAAAACAGATTCTTCACCATGCCATATCCACTTCTCATACCATTGATCAATACCGTTAAAGTACAGATGCTCCCTTACAACTCTAACAGACCATTTACGCAAGTTCCCACATTTCACACAAGGACAATGCAAGTAGTCACAATTGGCAGCATTACCTAATGCAAACCTCAAAAAATTCTCAACTCCCACCTCATACTCCATAGACCTTCTATCAGCATGTATCCATGATTTATCCATGATATCTCATATATCAACTTCACATAGAAAGAGAAACCAATTAAATATTCTATTAGGTAAATTAAGATGCAAATTTTGTAGCTTTTCAAAGCTACCTACCTATATATATCACAATTTATTTGTCAAACATGTTATTAAATCACAGTAGGTTGCACCAAAAGACAATTTAGTCCTATCATGAATGCGATCAAAGAGAATAGTTGGGAAGAATACCTTTGTTAGCAACTCCTGTAGGGATTGTAAGTACTGTATTATATTCTCTCTAAAACTGCCATGAAAACAAATGATACATAGTTAATTAGAAAAATGTCCAAACTCTAACATAGGCATAGTTACAAATATGAAAGACCATTTCTGCATTAAAGCCTAAGGATTAGGAACCACACGTTTATGTAAGCATGAAAATAGTGACATTTTGAGAAAACACTAGACCAGACCAAAAAAACAAGCCCAGGCAACCATTCTTCAGAACCAAGTATTTGAATAGCATAATTTCTTAAAAGCTAAGTGATTAAATCTGATGGCAAACACAAGGTGATTGCAGAAGTAGTAGACTCATTAACAAACTTTTAACAACTAATGAAATTCAATTAAAAGTATTATATATGTCTTGATCTCTGCTATCTTGGAATCCATGTATCAGCCCATTTAATTAGTCATCTGCAGTTTCTACATAAAGCTTATAATAGTTTAGAGCAATCCAATCCCCCTCCCATCTTTTATCTCATAATTAGTGTATAATATCTATGTTTTCTCCATCAATCAAAAGAGAGATTTTCCATTAGATTCATAGAAAACCTCTAATTTCAAGAAACCAAAGAACCTAAAAAATCCCTTATTTGAAGAAAAACCTCAAGAACATCAAACCCTAACTTCAGCTAATGAACCCATGAGGATGAGGTGGTGAGAAGATGATGAGTGTTCATTTTACGTTATTTTATGATACTAACTCCCTAACCTAGAGTGTTAGAACTCGATACTTTGGTGTCTGTTATCTTGTTTTTGTGTTTTTAGGTCTAATGAAGCAAAAATAGGAAATAGGAGCAAATGGAGCCGTTTTGGGACATTTCCTGGACAAACTAGGAAACGAGCAGAAATCCTAGTCAAATGAGGATTTCTAGTCACAAGAGGAAACATCAAGCCCAGAACCATCATTGTCAAGCCAGAAATGAGAAATCCTAATTGAAGCAGGAATTCCTGGTTGAACTAGGAAACCTAATCCTACTAGGAAAAGGAAACCTGATGAGACTAGGGGTCACTAGGGGCAATATGGTCATTATGAGAAGTTGAAATGGACAAGGAATCCTACATCTACAAGGAATCCTAGTGGGACTAGGAAAGGTTGGTCAAAGTCAACTCTATCAAGTCAAGGTTCCAGAAGCTTCTAGAAGGTGGTGGACATCCATGGAAATGAGGGGCGAAATGGAAAGTTAAAGTCAATGGTCAAGAGTCAACTATGACATGTCATCAAGTCAAATGGGCCATGGGCCTATGTGGAAGTCAATGGCAAGGTGGCAGCCCATGCATACATGCGCATCCCATGCAAGCCCATGCGTCTAAACCTAGCAGCCCAAGTCCATCACGCCATGCAAGGTGGCAGCCCATGCACTGAAACCCTAGGGCCTGTGCAACCCATTCAGCCCAAGTCATGCAGCCATGCGCAAGCTAGAAGGGAGGAAGCCCATCACGCCATGCAAAGAGAAAGCCCAAGGAATCCTAGCTGAAAAAGAAGTCAAAACCCTGAAAAATAGAGCACCAATTTTGACAGCAATTCTGTAATTCTCCAGAGAGAACCAGGTAGCATGCCATATATGGTTGGAAAGATACGGATGTTAGCTTCGCAGGGAATTTTACGGATTTCAATCCCGAGTTTTCTAGCTTAAGATATGGCCATTTTAGTGGAGGTAGCGCAGCAGTTCCGCGAGCTGAAAATAAGTTACGCCCAAAAAGAGCCCAAATCAGCCCAAGGCCCACTTTTGGCCGAAAATTAGAAGTCTTAAGGAGCAAGAAATTCACTTAAGCCCATGTTCTTTTAATGAAACCCTAGCCGCACCTTGTCTTCTCCTTGCCTCCAAAGGAATCCTCACCTCACCTCTATAAATATATCCTATTCTCTCATTGTTTAGGGTTCCCATATTTTTATATTTTCAGAATTCAGAGAGAGAGGGGGAGGCCGAATTTCAGAGAGAGAGAGTGAGAGGGTGGCGCCACTTGAGGGAGAATGAGAGACCATGTGCCGCAGCCCTAGCTCACCTTTGCCGTGAGCCTCCTTGCTGCTATGTCTCTCCTCTTCTTCTCTCTTGTGCCGCTGCCACCCTCTTGTGATGTTCTTTGTTTTTCTTTTGATTTTCTTCTTTTTCTTTAGTTAATTAGCTTGTTCTTGCTTTCATTGTGGATTTAATTATTATAATGGAAGTTAGATCTTTTATTTTCTTTATTATTATGTTTTGAGTTTTTTTATTGCTTTGCTAAGTTGGATGATGAAACTTTAATTGTGAGTTATGCAATGGTGACACTTGTGATTTAATTTGATGCATGTAGTAAATCCTTGATCTCTATTTAAATTGACTCTATTTGTTTTGCATCTTTGACTGATCACCTTAGGTTGCATGCATCTAGATTTATGTTGTGAAACTAAACAAGCTCGAAAGGATGATAGTTTCAGTAGGCAACAAGTGGGTATCCTAAGATAATATTCATGAGAAAAGGGATCATAGATGACATACAGTACATTAATTTGGAGCCATGCGCTATGTGTTTGTCACTCTCACAGATCGTAACGACTCTTGCATGGGTAACAGCTGCCTTAGCTTAGAACTAGGGAACATGCAAGTTAACTGGCTAAGGAAGGCCCAAGAAGCTCTTAGTTTATGCACAGTAAGGGGAGTAATTGCTAAAAGTGACTAGCCAAACCTTTTGGTAGATGAACTTTATTACATTTATGCATTATCTTGAATTGCTTGGTTGTATTTCCATCAATTGGTGTGGATTCTGAATTCTTAGCATTGCAATTGTGTGTGTGTGTGTGTGTATGTGGTGTGCGTGAGTTTAACAATCTACAAACCCCCCTGCCGTGTGTGTGTGTTTGGTTATTCTAGTTGGTAAGTTGAATTGGTTTGATGTGTATTTACCTATTCCTCGTGGGATCACCTCGTACTTATACGCTATGCTTACATGAGCGATTCGTATACTTGCGAGCTACAACTTGGTATTCGTTTCTAAATTCCAAGTAAAACAAGTTGTACAAAAAGGAGCAACAGAAGAGGACAAAGAGAAATCAATTACCGACGAGAGATCGAGAAGGAGAACCCAGAATGAGAACGAGAAAGAGAGCCCACAGATGCACTCGACCACCGACGCACACCACCACAGACGCACGCGACCACCGATGCACACCACCACAGATGCACGCGACGCCGGCCAGGTCAGCAGCAAGGCAACGTCGACTGCGTGAGGATGAGAACGAGAGAGGAGTACGTACGGGCTGGGCGTGAGTGAATGTGTACTGTGAGTCAATTAATGTGTCTAAGTGTGAGAGGGAGTGTGTCTGAGTCTTGGGTAAAATTTAAGTTGGGGGGAAAATTATGCGCCTCTTGTTTTTAGATAAAACAAAGTTATCAGTTAAGGGTTTATATATCAGTTTTTAATCAAAATGAAAAAATTAAGATATCGCAAAAATTATTTAAAATTATTAGGTGATATCTTAATAAATTACGATATCGTCAGAAAAAACATATGATATCTAAAATTATTTAATATCAGTTTTTACAAAAACTGATATTAAACAAGTGATGTCTATCAAGGTTTTTGGCGTAGTGAAGGGCTTGTCCTTTTGGGCTTAAGTGGCGCATGCAAGTCAGCTAGGGCCTCCCTCCTTACGCATGGGCTGATGGTCTTGGGCCTTGATGGTGCATTGGTCTCACATGTGTTGGGCTGAAGTGGCTTGCAAAAGATGGGCTAGGGTTTCACTTCATGGGCTTCCACCTTGGGCTTCCACTTTGGGCTTGTGCATGGGTCTTGCGCATAGGGCTTCTTGGCTGCTAGGGTTTGGCCCATGCATGTGCATGCATGGCCCATCTTGGGTTCGGCATCCCTTAGGCCCATGGGCCCTTGACTTTTGACTTCCCATTTTGCCTCTCATTTCCATTTGAATTCAAATTCATTTCTTCCCTCCATTCATTTCCATGGATGTCCACCACCTTCTAGAAGCTTCTGGAACCTTGACTTTGTAGAGTTGACTTTGACCAACATTTCCTAGTGCAACTAGGATTCTTTGAAAATGAAGGATTCCTTATCCGTTTCGACTTCTCGTAATGACCATATTGTCCCTGGGGTCTCCTAGTGTCATTAGGACTCATTTCCCTAGTTGG
This sequence comes from Dryas octopetala, assembly GCF_963921425.1. NCBI lineage: Eukaryota > Viridiplantae > Streptophyta > Magnoliopsida > Rosales > Rosaceae > Dryas > Dryas octopetala. Next base: position 18,609,869 of record NC_141371.1, read on the forward strand.
GTTAGGTTTCCTAGTTCAACCAGGATTTCCTGTTTCAATCAGGATTTCTCATTTCTAGCTCTGCAATGATGGTTCTGGACTTGACGTTTCCTAGTGTGACTATGAATTCTCATTTGACTAGGATTTCTGCACTTTTCCTGGTTTGACCAGGATTTCACTCGTTTTCCTGGTTTGACCAGGAAATGTCCCAAAATGGCTCCATTTGCTTCTTTTTCTCATTTCTACTTCATTTGACGTGAAAACACAAAAACAAGACAAGAAACACAAAATATCGAGTTCTAACACTCTAGGTTAAGGAATTAGTATCATAAAGTGATGCAAAATGCACACTCATCAAGGTGGCAGCCTAATGCACCACTTGCAACCCATTCAGCCCATATGCGCCAACCCTAGAGCCCAAGTCATACAGCAAGCCCATCCTATTCAGCCATCACACCACTTTTATGCAGCTCATGCAACTCATGCCACCTGCAGCCCATTCCAAGCTTCCTTGCGCTAGCCCACATGCAAGTCACTTAAGCCCATCACGCCTACAAGGTTACAGTAGCCCATGTTCTTTTAATTAAAACCCTAGCCTTTTCCTTGCCTCCTAAGGAATTAACCCTACCTCTATAAATATATCTCATTCTCTCACACTTGGGGAGGAATTCATTAGGTCACACAATTCAGAAAAGAGAGGCAGCCGAATTAGGTGAGAGAGTGAGAGGGTGGCGCCACTTGAGGGAGAATGAGAGACCATGTGCCACAGCCCTAGCTCACCCTTGCGGTGAGCCTCCTAGCTGCTATGTCTCTCTTCTTCTTCTCTCTTGTGCCGCTGCCACCCTTTTGTGATGTTCTTTGTTTTTCTTTTGATTTTCTTCTTTTTCTTTAGTTAATTAGTTGTTCTTGCTTTCATTGTGGATTCAATAATTATAATGGAAGTTAGATCTTTTATTTTCTTTATTATTATGTTTTGAGTTTTTTTATTGCTTTGCTAAGATGGATGATGAAACTTTAATTGTGAGTTATGCAATGGTGACACTTGTGATTTAATTTGATGCATGTAGTAAATCCTTGATCTCTAGTAAAATTGATTCTATTTGTTTGCACCCTTTGACTAGCTACCTTAGGGTAATTGCATCTAGATTATGTTGTGAAATTAAATAAGCTCAAAAGGATGATAATTTCAATTGGCAGCAGGTGAGTATCCTAAGAACATACTCATGAGAAAAGGGATCATTGGATGTTCATAGGTTACATTAAGGTGGGTCTATGCTCCATGTGTTTATCGTTTTCACAAAACTTAATGACTCTTGCATGGATAACAGTTGCCTTTGGTACGCCTAGGGAACATGCAAGTTAACTGACTAGGGGAGGCCTAAGAAGCTCTTATTATATGCATAAGGAGAACAATAGTTAGTAGTGTCCTCAAAAAGGCCTTCGGCTGGTAAACTTTATTACATTTATGCATTATCTTGAATTGCTTGGTTGTATTTCCATCAATTGGGGTGGATTCTGAATTCTTAGCATTGCAATTGTTTATGTGTATGTGGTGTGCTTGAGTTTCACAATCTACAAACCCCCCTGCTGTGTGTGTGTGTTAGTGAATTCTAATTGGTAAGTTGAATTGGTTTGATGTATATTTACCTATTCCTCGTGGGATCAACCTCGTACTTATACACTATGCTTACATGAGTGATTCGTATACTTGCGTGCTACAACTTGGTATTCGTTTCTAAATTCCAAGTAAAACAAGTTGTACAAAAAGGAGCAACATATGTGAAGCCGCACAATTAAGGGGATTGAATGTCGATTAGTATCGTTTGAGGATGTTCCTTGTCGCGCTTAAAGACAAGGCAAATAGGTGGTTGTATTCGCTGCCTAGTGGTTCCATTTCGACTTGGGATGATCTTTCGAACAAGTTTCTGAACAAGTTCTATTCTATTTCCAAGACCAATTCGATTAGGAAGGAGATACTTGGATTTGTGCAAAAAGCAGATGAGCCATTCCATGAGACTTGGGACAGATTTAATGAGTTGCTTACTGGCATCCCTCACCACAACCTATTCCCTTGGTATGTGATTTGTTGTTTTTATCGAGGACTTTGGAGAGGGATCAAGCCAAGGTGGATTCGCTATGTGGTGGTGCGTTTATGTCTAAAACTGAAGATGAGGCTACATAATTGTTTGAGTCACTCTCTTCGAGTTCTCAACAATGAGATTCTAATCGTTAAAGAGGAGGATCAAAGAGAGGGTTATATGAGGTGGTTGATGCGCCAAACACTGTTGAGTGCTCATTTTACACTACTTTATGATACTAACTCCCTAACTCAGAGTGTAAGAACTCGATATTTTGTGTGTTGTTAGTTTGTTTTTGTTCTTATAGGATAAAATGAGCAAAGAAGAGAAAAGGAGCCGAAAGAGCCATTTTAGGACATTTCCTGGTCAAACTAGGAAAACGAGTGAAATCCTGGTCAAACCAGGAAAAGTGCAGAAATCCTAGTCACACTAGGAAACATCAAGTCCAGAACCATCATTGCGGAGCCAGAAATGAGGAAATCTTGGTTGAACTAGGAAACCTAACCCTACTAGGGAAAGGAGTCCCAACGACACTAGGAAACCCCAGGGGCAATATGGTCATTACGAGCAGTCAAAATGGATAAGGAATCCTTCATTTACAAAGAAATCCTAGTTACACTAGGAAATGTTGGTCATAGTCAACTCTACAAAGTCAAGGTTCTAGAAGCTTCTAGAAGGTGGTGGACATCCACGAGAATAAATGGAGGGAAGGAATGAATTCGAATTCAAATGGAAATGAGGGGAAAAATGGGAAGTCAAAGTTAATGGTCAAGGGTCAACTATGACAAGTCAACAAGTCAAATGGGCCATGGGCCTATGCAATGCTGAAATCTGAAGGGGCCATGCATGCATGCATGCACCAGCCCAAGATGAAGCCCAATGCACCAGCCCAAGACTAGCAGCCATGCGCAAAACCCTAGGGGGCTGGTGTGTGTCACTTAAGCCCAAAGCCAAAGCCCTTGCCCAAAGCCAAAGCCCTTCCCGCAAGCCCAATGCTCTCCTAACCCTAGCTGATGCCGCATTCTCTCTTGTCCTTGCCTCCCAAGGATTCCTCTCCCACTCAGCTCTATATATATATCTTTAAAAATCAGAAAAAGGGTTCGGAAGGCTGTTCTCTCTTTCTTTTAATTTTCGGGAACCCTAGCCCCCATCACCTTCCTCTAGCCGCAGCCCCTATCTCTCCCTCTTCTCTTGCCACAGCCCACACTCTCTTCCTTCTCTTTATTTTTCTTCTTTTATTTTCTGGCCGAACCCTAGTAGCCACCTTCTCTTGTTTTTTCTTTTATTTTGTGTTGAACTGAAGAAGGAGGAACGATTCAAGCCGCATCCACCACCACCTAGCTGCGCCACCTACCTGTAGCCACCTCCAGCAGCCACGCCATCACCACCATGCTGCCACCTTGCCCAGCACCTCAGCTACCTTGCCGTGGAGCCCAAGGCCGAGTAGCACCATTGCAACACAACCCTTGCAGCCGAACCTCCACCTTGTTGCCTCGGCTTGATCTCTCTTCCTTTTATTTTTATTTCTGTTTTTTTAATTATGTATCGTTTATTTGTGGATTTAATTATGCATAGTTAAATATTGGGCTAGGGCTAGGATGAAGCCCTAGCATTGCTGTTTACTTTCACTATAGATTATTAATATTTTAATTGTTTATATGTTGACAAATCTTGGATCTCTGTTTAAATTGACTCTATTTGTTTCGCATCTTTGACAGATCACCTTAGGTTGCATGCATCTAGATTTATGTTGAGAAACTAAACAAGCTCGAAAGGATGATAGTTTCAATAGGCAACAAGTGGGTATCCTAAGATAATATTCATGAGAAAAGAGATCACAGAGGACATAGGGTACATTAATTTGGAGCTATGCGCTATGTGTTTGTCACTCTCACAGATCGTAATGACTCTTGCATGGGTAACAGCTGCCTTAGCTTAGAACTAGGGAACATGCAAGTTAACTGGCTAAGGAAGGCCCAAGAAGCTCTTAGTTTATGCACAGTAAGGGGAGTAATTGCTAAAAGTAACTAGCCAAACCTTTTAGTAGACAAACTATTGATTGTTAATATCCATAGTAAAGTGAATGATATGCTAGTGGTGGATTCTGATCCCTAGTGTTTCTTTATTATTGTTTTACCCAAAATCATTCAGTTTGTTATTTTAAAGTTTTGTTATTTATCTGTTAGTTAGTCTAGTCTTAAAAACCAATCAAAACCCCCCCATTTGCGTGTGTGAGTGAGAGTTGAGTTAATTGAATTTAATTGAGTTAGTAATTACAACACTAGTACAATTCCCTGTGGGATCGACCTCGTATTTGTAAGCTTTGCTACTTAGCGATTCGTGCACTTGCTAGTTAACCAAGAGCTCAGGAAAGGTGATTTAATTTGCTCTAAGAAAACATACAACAAGTTTTTGGCGCCGTTGCCGGGGAATTGTTATTTATGTTGATTGCTAGTTTAATTATCTTTAATTAAGTCATTTTAGTGAGGTTTTATTTTCTGTCTTTATTTGTTGGTTCTCCCTGATTTCTCTTGTTTCCAAGGTACAATGGCAGAATCAAATTTGAAGATCACTCCTCTTTCACGTGCAGAAGGCCAAAAGGTGTTGAGTGCGTACAAGGGTAGGCCGAGACTCAATTGGACACCATTAAGGATGAGGTCAAATCTTGTGTCGCCGAAAGGAAGTGAATCTGAAGAAGCATACGAAGAAGAGAAATCAGAAGAGGAAGTCGAGGAGACCTTGCAGCCGAATGCATCTCAAATGAGAGTACCTTTGAGTGATTATTCGTCTCCAACGCTTCTAGCTCAACCTACGTGCATTGCTTACTCTCAAGTGGAAGCTGATTTTGAACTTTCAAGTGGGACAATCAAACTTCTCCCATCTTTCCATGGTCTAGAAGGAGAGGATCCCTACGTGTATATTAAGGAATTTCATGCGATATGCGAGATTGGCAAGCTGAGGGGGTTGAGTGATGATCAAAGAAAGTTAAGGTTATTTCCATTCTCTCTTAAAGATAAAGCTAAACATTGGTTGTTTTCCTTGCAGGTCGCTTCTGTTAGAACATGGGAAGAATTGGCATCTAAGTTTTTGTTGAGATTCTACCCAGTTAGTAAGACTACCATCATGAGGAAGCAGATCTTAGGGTTTACACAATCAGAGGACGAAGTGTTTCATGAGAGTTGGGAAAGGTACCAAGAGCTTCCGACTTCTTGTCCACACCATAATTTTGCCCCATGGATGCAGATTGAGTACTTTTATGAGGGTTTGTTGGATCAAGATCGTAATATGGTGGACATGACATGTAGAGGAGCACTGAAAAAGAAGACTTTTGAGGAAGCATGGACACTCTTTGACACATTGGCGTTGAGTTCACAGCAGTGGAATAGACGGAAAATAGTGGAAAAGAAATCAGCTATGGAAGCTGAGATGTCTGAACTTAAGCAGATGATGCAGGTTCTGATGGCAAATCAAGAAGCTAAGCCATCACATGGAGAGTCATGTTTTGAGGTTGAAAAAGTTCAAACTAGACTAAGAGTACAGTCCCCTGTTGATCAACAAAGTACTTATTTGGAGGACATGATTGCTGCATTAGCTCAAAGTACAACTTCGATGTCTAATGATACCAAGTCATTCATGAATAAGAATGAAGAGCAGTTGAATGTTACAACTAAGACTATTTCGAATTTGGAAGCCCAATTGGAACAAGTGACTTGACCTTGGACAAAGTGGTAAAAGGTGCACCAATTCAAGATAAGGCCGAGGCAATCACTACTTTGAGAAGTGGGAAAGTGATTGACAACAAAGTGGGCACCACTCAAGATGATAATGCAGGCAATGAGGATGAAATTGAAATGCTAGAGCCTGAACAAGTGGAAAAGTACAAGAGGGATAAAGTTAAGGTTAAGGATGAGGAAGAGGAGGAAAGAAAGAAACAAGAAAAGCTTGCTACGCTTGCTAGCAAGAAGGCCGAGATTACTTCCTCTATCTCAAGAGCTCCATTGCCTTTCCCTGAACGTCAAAGGAAGCAGAATAAGGATGAGCAAGCTAAGGAAATTTTGGAGATGTTTAAGAAAGTGGAAATCAACATTCCTTTGCTCGATGTTATTCAACAGATTCCTAAGTATGCCAAGTTTTTGAAGGAATTGTGTACACACAAGAGGAAATTCAAAGAGCATGAGTAGGTGTGTTTGAGTGAAGAAGTCAG
>NC_141371.1:18621129-18636129 GCF_963921425.1 Dryas octopetala
ATTCAAACTTACAGAATTGAAATGTACACTCCGGAATTGAAAGCAAGCTCTCACACTTCTATTAATATCAAGTCTTAACAGGAGACTTGTTTGCACACTTACACTCTTACAATCTCACACTTCAGAAAACTTAAAAATTATTGGATGCTTACAACTGAGACTCCTGCCTCTTTAAATAGAGAGAAAGGAAAGATCCAGGCCTAACAGCTGGCCCGACAAGGAATCTTATCCTTTAAAAAGCAAATAGTAAAAGGTGGAGTGGGTACAACCACCGTGAACAAAAGTCAAAAAGTAAATAGTAAAGTTTTAATTATTTTACAAAAAGCCAAAGCACCGAAAGAGAAGTGGGACCAACAGAGATGCTGATAAGCATCACAGGATTTTTCTTTACTTTTAGCAAAGTTACTTGATTGGAGTGAAGACTCCAAAATAGTCATCCTCGTTATCATTGTCAGAGGTGATGTCGAAAGAAGGAGCATCAGCGTCTGACCTTTTACCAGTTCTTCTAAGGAGTTGGTTTCTTAACTCATTGCATTCAGCCTCAAGATGCCTCAACCTGTCTGAATCAGAGGAAGAAGATGATGAAGAGGATCCCAAAATATCTTTAACCTTTTTAGGTTTAAAAGAAACTCCCTCTATGGGTTTGGAATTAAACTTGTCCCACCACTTGACACAAATGGAACGGCGGAGGTTGGGAATGTAGATGTCTTCATCTTCATTTGGTAGGGAGACAGTATAGGACCATTTGAGGATCTAAGGAACACTGTAAAGATACATGAACCACAACCCAATTTCTCAATTGGGAACAACATCTTGATTAAAATTTTTAAATCGGGTTAAACTGTCCATGACTAGAGTAGGAATAATGTCTGGAGAATGACCCCAAACAGCATACCAGGCTTTTAGCCAGTTTGGTAAAGGCTTCAGGCCAGTTGTTTTAAACTGGAGAAACCAAGAATGGGTAAATTCTTGGTTTTGGTAAATTAAAGAGACTTCCCAAGCTTTAACATAGTCATAGTAATCAAAACGATTTGGGATAAGTCCCTGTTCCACATTGAAACGCTGTTTAGCGAAAAGGGATGTTCCCCATTCATCAGGTGTGATGAAATCACAGATGATGAAATGAGAAAAGGCAATAATCCCTCTATTTCTGAAGTGATGCTTAATTTGTACCGAACCACAGTCTATTAAGACTGCCTCGTACCATTCACGAGTTTTGTTGCCCAATGCAGGGCTATAGTGATTCACCAGGTACTTTTTAGCAACATCTGGTGGAGGATTAGTTAAATCCTGATTTTCAATTATTGCAACAGATACCTCCAAAGAGGGATAGTAAGAATTCCTTTTAGGCTCCTCGGGCTGGGGCTCTCTAAGCCACTGGGTGTGCTGTTGAGCTTTCTTCTGTTGCCTCTGGTTCATTCTTGAGCCTGAACCTCTCCTAAAATATGAACCTCTCCTCATTCTTGCCCTGCAGAAATTCTCTTGTTAGAAAATCAGGGAGAGAGTTGTCCTCCCCTTTTATGTATTCTATGTCAAAATCAAAAGCTGAAAGAATGGCCTGCCATCTAGCAAAAATTTGTTTGGAAGCTAGGTTTTTAACATATATCTTTTAGTAAAACTTCTTTGGCAGCTTTCCAATCAACACGTATTAAAAAATTTTGGTTTAACAAATCACTTTCGAATTTGGTAACTGTTAAAACGATAGCCAAAATTTCTTTTTTAATTGTGGCATAATTCTTTTGGGCACTATTCCAAGCTCCTGAAGTGAATCTGACTAATTCTTCCTTTTTTGAATTTAAATCCTTCTGTTTTAGGATTCCTTCGTATCCTTTTTCTGAAGCATCTGTTTCCACAATTTTGAACATTCCTGGTTTAGGAATGGATAGGCAAGGGAGTTCTTTGACATGAGCCTTTAAGGCTTTTACAGCTTGGGTATGTTTTTTATCCCAAGGTGGAGGGTTCTTTTTCAACCTTTCGTATAATGGCTTGCTTATTTTAGCAAGATCTTGATAGAAGTCTGAGACATAATTTAGACTTCCCAAAAACCTCTGTAATTGCGTTTTGTCTTTTAATTCATCTGGGAATTTGTCAGCAAACGCAGTAGCTCTGTCAATAGGAACAATTGTTCCTTGATCAATGTTGTGTCCGAGGAACCTTATTTTAGTCTGAAATAAGACTATTTTCTTGCTTGAGACCACCAACCCTGCATTTTTCACTACCTTAAGAAAGATGTTAACATGTTTAAAATGCTCTTCCAGAGAAGAAGAATAAACTAAAACATCATCAATATAAGTAATAGTGAAAGAGGAATAAGGATTGAAAATATCATTTATGATATTTTGGAATTCTGATGGTGCATTTTTGAGTCCGAACGGCATAACATTCCATTCGTAATGCCCGAAGGGTACAGTGAAAGCTGTTTTGTACCTTTCTTCTTCTTTGATCTGGACTTGCCAAAATCCAGATTTCATATCAAATTTTGAGAATATCACAGCTTCATGTAACCTATTTAACAAATCCCTTTTGTTTGGGATAGGATACCTTATCCATCTCAAGGATTTATTTAACGCTTTATAATTAATTACTAACCTTGGAACTCCGCGTTCAATTTCTGCTGCTTTCTCTACATAGAAGGCCGGACAGCTCTATGGGGATTTACTTTTTCAAATTAATCCCTTTTTTAAGAGATCCTCAATTTCTTTTTCACATAGTTCTAAATGGGCTTTATTCATTTTGATGGGCCTGGCCTTAGAAGGTATCATAGACTCTTTAAAGTCAGGTTCATAAGGAAGACTAACAATGTGTCTTTCCCTGTTCCAAAAGGCTGTTGGAAGATCAGAGCAGACTTCCATTGTAATAAGATCTTTTAGATCTTGTACTTTCTTCTCAACCTTTGGATCTTGCAACATTTGCATAATTCTTTTGTTTTTAATTTCTCCTTTTAATGACATTATAAACTTCTCTTTTCCCTTAATAAGGTTATTTAGAGAATTTACTTGCCGAACTAAGGGCTCTATCATGAAAGGGAAATTTACCTTTATACCTTGTATTTTACCTTTAATCCCTGTTTGATCTACAGAGATGGGTCCTGACTGGTAAAGAGTGCTGAGAAAGGGTGTTCCCAAGATGCAGGCCTGGTTCAGATCTTTAACCAGGATAAATGGTGTGTCAAGACAAACCCCATTATTACAGACTGCTGAGTGTGGTAGCTTGTATTTGATGTTCATCTTTTTTTCGTTGGCTACCCTTAACTCCTGACTGGTCTTGCTAAAGAATCTAGACGGAACCAGTCCTTCCCTCAAACAATTTGAGTCAACCCCTGAATCAATGAGGGCAACAGTGCGAAGATAAAAAGTTTTTTCATTAACATTTGCTATTATTGTTACCTCTGTACACCATTTTTGGTATATAATTTTCTCAATGCTCTGTATGTGTTGGACTAAGTCTTGATTTTCTCCTTGTTGACTAAGTCCTTCTCCAGGGAAGTATTGATTGAAGTCTTCTTCATTCACTTGGTGGGTCTCTAAGACCTCCATCCTTGTTTTAAGGAGTTTGACCTCTTCTTTGAGTTGATTGACCTCAGTTTTCAGGTCAGCAACTGTTACCTCCTTTTGTTGTGGCCCCTTGATTCTATTAAGGACTTCTTGAAATGAGTAGGGTTCATAAGATTTTTTAATCTTATCTTGTCCCCTTTTCTCTTCCTGCTCAGGTTCCCATTTTAGGGTATCCAAGTATCCTTCCAAAGCTTTTCTTTTCTCGCCTGGATTTTCTATCCTGTCAATAAAGTCTAACAAAAAACCATCTTGTTTAGTGATAACATTAATGGTTTTGCAATTACAGTTATCCTGGCTAGAATCAGATTCCTCAGAGTCACTAAGGCCTGCAATCTCATTATCAGAATAATCAAAGTTTAAAGACAAGTGTTTAATTTGTTCTTTAAGCTCATCACTTATTTCTAAGGAATTTATTTTTTCTTCCATTTTACATTGACTTCTGTAGTGACCTACTTTTCCACATTTAAAACAGATAGGGGCTTTACCTGAGTTCCTACCCGGATATCTTTTCTTGGTAGGCTCTTTTCTGCTCTGGAATGGGCTTTGGAATAGTTTTGGCCTTTTAGCCTGCTTGTACCTATTAGGTATAAATTTGGGTTTTGACTTCTTTTTCTGTGATGGGCCCTTTTCAGTAGTTATCCCAAACTGTTCACAGAAATCACCCATTTCTTTTCCTTTAAGGAATTTCTCTTTTTCAAGCTGCTTTTTTAGCTTCATATCTATGCATATGGCTATACCTTCCGCACAGATTTCACTGTGGAGTTCTCCATACGTACAATTTCTGAAGGGGATCGTTCCACCATATTTAGCTTTTAGCCTTTGCCTAACCTTTTCTCCGAAGAGCGGTGGTAATCCGGAAAGAAATTTCTCTTTCCAGAAATCGGAATGACAGTCATCTCTAGTGAAGACTCTAGCCATAAAAACGTCTTTATACCACCTGTATTCAGTAAGGCTTGCACATTTTAAGTTCATAAGAACTTCTCTAGATTTATCAGCCATTAACCTTCCTGTCTCTGCAAAATGGAGAGTTAATGTATAAATCAGAGTATTAACAGCATCTCCTTCTGCTGTTTGGGTCATGGTTTGCCCTTCAATCTTGACAACTGGTTTAGTTGCACTTAAGATTGCCTGTTTATCAGCTTCTGGTAAGAAATCCCACCAACCCTTTAGTTGGCCTGCAAAACCTGCAATAATTGCTCCCGCAATTTGTTTTTCTGTATTGTTAGAAGAGGCTCTATAAGCAGTGGCTAACATCATCATGTGCTTAAAAGTATCAAGAATTTGGTACTCAGTCTTACCATCGATATTCCATTCAACAATGGAATTTCCATCATACCTTGCAGAGTCATTGTACCAATTTTCTTCATACTGCATATCTACAGGTGTGGGCCTATGGTAGTAATTCCTTGTAGGGGCAAACTGGCGTTTTCCTTGAAAACCATAACTGGACCTTGAATTATAGGTAAGCCTATTAATATCTAAGGATGAAACATGATTTTTATCTTGTTCATTGTCAGAATCCAGGAAGGCTTCTTGCATCTCATCTATCTCTGAATCAAATCCAGATTTAGATAAGACATTTATCGTTTGTTTTTCTTTTGTTTTCATTTGTAGATTATTTAACCTATTTGTGATTTCTTCAACTAATTCTGACTGGTTTCCTTTTGAAAGTTTAAATTCTCCTAAGTCTGGTGGTGGTTTAAAGATAGATTTATCTGTTTCAAAGACCACATTAGACTTTAAGTCTTCCTTTTTAGGAGCTAGTTCATTTAAACTATCCTCAATTCTACTGGTTTGTTCTCCTAAGGTCTGTAAAAACAGATTGGCATAATTGCTCTGTTGCACTAAGGCATCGATATGTTTATAACAAACCCTAGACTCGTTATCTACTCCAGAAAGTGACGACGCTTTAACTGGTGTAGCTAAACTACCAGATACAATTATAGGAGTATTTGGAGGATGTACTGACCTTACTTTGTCTCCTTCTTTGGTAGCCCATTCTTTAATGGAGCTTGTGATAGTGTTAATTGAAGCTTTTAGCTCTTCACTACCATGATTTTGGACCTTATGATAGAACCAAACCCAAAAGGGAATTTCCCTTTTAGTATTTTCCATGTAGGAAGTCCATTCTGCATGGAAAGAGATCCTTTGCATATTGTCAAAGTTCTCGTGAAACCAGGCTCTTTTAAGCCTATGCTTTGGGCTCATAAACTCTGCTTTTAAAGCTTTGAGATCATACTGGAAATGGGATGGGCCTTCATCTTCTAAAACATTAATTTGTGGCCCAGTATAAATCGGTCCCTGCACATCAGAAAAGGTTGGCCCAACTGGGTCATCCTCTGCATTAGATTTCTCAAAATCAGTATAAATAGGCTTACTAATTAATCCTTCTCTCTCCGTTCCAACCATCAAGGGTTCATCCATGGTCCTGGATGAGACAGATCTTGTAATGTTACTGGACGGCTTGGTGGGTTTTCTGAATAAGAAAACCTGGAGTTTGTGGATGTTTCAAGACGGGTGGATCTGTCTTTGGGACCGCCACATTAGATCTTTTTAGATCTGCTTGAAACATAATTGTTTTTCCTTCCTCATGCAAATCCTTTGCTCCTAGACATAAGGTAGTCATTGCTTTATAATAGATCCTGTAAACAATGGCCATGTTCTCAGATCCTGGAATCATATCAAATCCATGGGACTTGATATTTAGAGTTAAGGCTTTCAGGACTTCTTTGTCAGTTAAGGATACAGAGAAATTAGGAAAAGAATTAAAAAATATAGGACCTTCACTTAGAGAGGATTCAACTACTCCAAGTAGAGAATCAGAAAACTTGTTATGCCTTTGATCCCTTACACAGACCAAGACAGAGGTATTTAAACCTGTTCTTACCAAAGGTTTTACCGCAACCTGGACTACACCTATGTGTAGATATTTGAATTTTTTAGAAATATGCTGATTTAGCATACTTGGTGTGAATAACTGGAAGTTGTCCTGAGCATTGGAGATAGGCACTGTCCTTTCTGTCGTTTTGATAACATAATCTGTCCTCCAGTCGAAGGTACCTTTTCTGTATATCTCCTTGGTAGGAAAGGCTGGTATGGACCAGTTCTGGAGCTGCTTTTCATAGTCAGCAAAGACTATTTCTTTGGTATTATTTAGCTTCATCTTCCCTGAGGAGCTAGCTTCGGAAGATCTGGACAGATTTCTAAAGACATTGGCCATATAAGAGATTAGAAAATAAAAGTGTTTGATTCCTGAACCTGAGTTACTCCCTGGGACTTACCAACGGCTAACCCTGCCTTCAACTGCCCTTCACTCGTCAGATCTCAACATTAATATCAAACTAATATCCCCTACTACTATCTCCCCTGAAAAATGGCTGTGATACCAAAACTATCCCAGGTAAAGGGGAAGGGTTTTAAAACTGAAAAATTAATCTTTTTTAACTTTAAAGATTGGCAAAGTCCAAAGATATAAACTAAAAAGTACAATCAGGATAAATTGAAATGAACAGACAAATAGAAGAACAGAAATTAAATTGATCATTCAAACTTATAGAATTGAAATGTACACTCCGGAATTGAAAGCAAGCTCTCACACGTCTATTAATATCAAGTCTTAACAGGAGACTTGTTTGCACACTTACACTCTTACAATCTCACACTTCAGAAAACCTAAAAATTATTGGATGCTTACAACTGAGACTCCTGCCTCTTTAAATAGAGAGAAAGGAAAGATTAGGCCTAACAGCTGGCCCGACAAGGAATCTTATCCTTTAAAAAGCAAATAGTAAAAGGTGGAGTGGGTACAACCACCGTGAACAAAAGTCAAAAAGTAAATAGTAAATAGTAAAAGGTGATGTGTGCGTGTGTTTCCATCTTCCAAAACCCCCCATTTAGTTATTCTAGTGATTAATTGCATTGATTTGTTGCTTATTAACCATTCCCTGTGGGATCAACCTCGTGCTTGTACGCTTTGCTATTGATGTGATTCGTGCACTTGCGAGTAAACTTAGAATGAGATAATTGTTTATTTTATTCTAAGAAAACACATTCAACAAGTTTTTGGCGCCGTTGCCGGGGAATGGTGTCTAATATCAATGAATTGGTTTAATTAGTCATTAGAATTAGGTTATATTAGTTAGATTTCAGTTTTGGTTAATTTTTAGGTTTTAATAAATGCCATGCCTTTATTTGCATTCTTTCTACTGATTGTGTGTTTTTCTCTTGATTAGGTGTGTTTATGAACCCTGAGCTTGTTGCAAGGTTGGAGAGGCTCAAAAAGGAGACTTTAGGTACATCACAAGTCAGCCCGCAACCTAGTGCATCAGATTCGAGTAGTGAAGAGACTGAGAGTGTCGACATGGCTGAGACAAACGAGATGATGCCGCAGCCCCTAAGCCATTTTTCAGCACCTTCGCTGCCCACTCAACCATCTTGCATTCGGTATGCAACCATAGCCACTCATTTTGAAATCAAGAGTGGTCAAATTCACTTGTTGCCGAGCTACCATGGGCTGAATGGGGAGGATCCGATCCACTTTTTAAAGGAGTTTTCCGGGGTTTGTGAAGCCGCACAATTGAGGGGCCTGAATGCCGATCAGTACCGTTTGAGAATGTTCCCTTTTGCGCTTAAGGACAAGGCAAAGAGGTGGTTGTATTCGCTGCCCAGTGGTTCCATTTCGACATGGGATGATCTTTCGAGCAAGTTCCTGAACAAGTTTTATTCCATTTCCAAGACAAATTCAATTCGGAAGGAGATCCTTGGATTTGTGCAGAAAGTGGACGAGCCATTCCATGAGACTTGGGACAGATTCAATGAGTTACTTACTAGCTGCCCACACCATAACTTATCTCCTTGGCATGTGATTTGTTGTTTTTATCAGGGATTATTGGAGAGAGACCAAGCCAAGGTGGATTTGGCATGTGGTGGTGCGTTCATGTCAAAAACGGAGGATGAAGCTACAGATTTGTTTGAGTCACTCTTGGATTTGTGCAGAAAGTGGACGAGCCATTCCATGAGACTTGGGACAGATTCAATGAGTTACTTACTAGCTGCCCACACCATAACTTATCTCCTTGGTATGTGATTTGTTGTTTTTATCAGGGATTATTGGAGAGAGACCAAGCCAAGGTGGATTTGGCATGTGGTGGTGCGTTCATGTCAAAAACGGAGGATGAAGCTACAGATTTGTTTGAGTCACTCTCTTTGAGTTCTCAACAATGGGATTCCAATCGTTCGAGAGGAGAACCAAAGAGAGGGTTATATGAGGTGACCGATGTGCCAAACACCATGGAGGGACAGATTTTGGAAATCAAGACTATGGTGCAAAAGTTATCTTTGGCTCAAGAGAAGATGATGGGTATGCAAGAACAAGGAGGTGATGTGGAACACGTGAATCAGGTTGGGAATTATCCTAGGGTGCCATATGATCCATTTTCTAACACTTATAACCTTGGATGGAAGAACAACCCTAATTTCAGGTGGAGCAACAACAATGGACAGCAAGCTAGTGGGAGCACCAACAAGCCATATATGCACCCTAATGTCGAGAGGTCTAGTTTGGAGGACAAGATTGCTCAGATTGCTCAAAGCACCACTTCCCTTGCTCAGAGTACCAATGCCTTCATGAACCGTACTGAGCAGCAGATGCAAGCCAATTCGAAGGCTATTGCACATTTGGAGAGTCAAATGGGTCAGATTGCCACTACTTTGGGTCAGAGAGAGAAGGGGAAATTGCCGAGCCAGCCCATCGTCAACCCGAAGAATGAGGAGCATGTAAATGCTATTTTGAGGACTACACCAAGAAAAAGAGTTAGAGTGGTCAAGACTAAGGAGGTGATTGAGATCATGGATAGTGAGGAAGAGGAGGATCCGGAAATGATTGAGGAGAAAGCTGATACACGTGTGATTCCCCTCATTCCGGACATCGACATCACTAAGTTTCCAGCAACCATGAGGGAGTTGAAGTCTATTGAGAAGAAGGTTGAGGAGCAAGGGCATAGTCACAACGTTCCTAGGGAGATTTGTGGTTATCTCTTTGCATCTTTTCCAAGCAAGAAGAGGGATCCGGGCTCGTTGGTCATACCATGCAGCATAGGGGAGTATGAGATCGCCAATGCCTTAATTGACAATGGCTCAGCTATCAATGTCATGCCGCTGGTTGTGTTCAAGAGGCTTGGATTTGTGGAGGCTGATTTGCAACCGTTTGATTTGAACATTCGCTTCGCCAACTCTTCAGTCGAGAAAGCCCGTGGTATGCTTGTGGATGTTTTGGTTAAATGTCGTAAATTACTAATTCCCTCTGATTTCATAGTGCTAGATGTGCCGAGACTTCCGGGCGACGTTTCGATTATTCTTGGGAGACCATTTTTGTGCACCTCTAACATGGAGTACAAAGCAATGGAGAGTACCATGAAGATTCGGCACTACACCAAGCAAGAGGTGTATTGTCTCACTTCCGAGATGCCACAAAGCGAGGAGATCACTTTTTATGGAGAGGAGAAGTCAGAAATGGAGAGCTTCTTCAGTGCGTTCTTAGGGAGTGCCGAGAGTAGCAGTGGTAAGAAGAAGGCGATGTCAGGCTGAAGACAGAAAAACAAGTGCTTATTGGGAGGCAACCCAAGTTTTTGTTTCGAATAATGGAGGATGAGTCATTGAGGACCAAGGAGGCCGCGCCTACCCTTGGAGTGTCCACGCTTGCGTACGCAAGTAAACAGTTTCTTTATTTCGCTTCATAAGACAATTTTTCATTTTGGTGTGTTTATTTGGTTTTTGATATTTGCAATTTCCCGTTTCGCTTAATTTGATCATTCTTGCATTTATTTCATATACATTGAGGGCAATGTATCATTTAAGTGTGGGGGGAAAGGCATTTGTCACTTGTTAGTGTTTTTAGGTTAGAACAAGTGTTTAGGGTGTTTTAAGTGTTTTTGAGTGTTTTCAGAAAAAGAAAAAAAAAATTTCCGTTTTTAGTGTTTTAGGTGTTTTTACGTTAGGAAAAAAAAAAACATTTTTCGTTTGTTTTTAAACTTAGGGTGTCAAAACCCACATCAAAATGCACGTTTTCGTTAGATCTCATTCACCTTAGTGATGGATGTGATTCTTTAGAAGTGTGCGACATTGTTTTAAAAACAAAAAGTTTTTGAGTAATTTTGGTTGTTTCAGGTCATTTTGAGTCCCCAACTAATTGATTTGAGTGTGCATGATTGTTATGAGCATGTTTTAGTATTGTGTGTATATTTGGTGTTATTTTCATTCTAATAGTGTTCCATAACATATCTTGCAATTCTATGTCATTTGGCCTTGTTGATATGAATTTAGGTTGTGATTAGCATTACTAATGATTATATGCATAATAGAGTAGACTTGCATGACCTAAGTGAGCTTTTGAGCCCTGTTCTTCAATTCTTGAGTGTTGCGCGCCACTCTGATTCTATCATTGTCATATAAGTCGTTGTTTTGATCTCATTGTCTTTCATTTGGTCATTTGCTTGGAATATGCATAATCTTGAATCAATGAGCTAGAACTCTTTTCTTGTGTACACAAAGCATATCGTATTTGCATAACTCTTGAGAAATGAATTTAGGCCCTGTTTGTGTACCCCAAAGCCTGAAAGCCTACCCATTACATGTTTTATCCTTAGTTACCCATTTTGAGCCTTTTAAGCCGTTTTCTTTGTTACCCCATACCAAACCCTAAGTTTGGAGGTGTTACACCCCTTTTACCCGTTTTACCCTTTTTATGGTATTGCAAGTTGTTTATATGTTGATTGAGGTGAAAAAGAAGTGAAAATGCATAGCTTATACAAAAATGTGTCAGAAAAGTATGTATGCCGTGCCCAAAGAAAAGAAAAACAAAAGAAATCAAAGAAAAGAGATGGGACGGTTTCAAAAGAAAAAGTGAGCAAAAAGAGTTCAAATTGAGCTATGAAGTGCAAAGAAGCAAGTGTACCTCAGAATGTTCTAGTAATACTTGCAATTCCATGAATTTAGCCCTTTGTGTTTCCTTTTCATTTCAATACCCTATCCTAGCCTAAGCCTTCGTTATAACCATATTAAAGCCCTAGCTGATCTCAAGAGGTGTGTATTATACTTATGTGGAGTTTATTAGAGAAGGGAGCCTATGGTTATTGATTCTATTTCAAGCATTTGGATTCCTTTCATGAGATCGGTATTTCTTTCTAAAATGTGCCTTTATTTCATGTACATATGTGAGCTAATTGTTTTTGTTACATATTTCCTCTCACATATACTTAATTTTGAGTGCACATATCAACCCAATTCTTGAGTGCTTATCATTGAGAGTATGCCATAGTGAGGATTGAAGTTGAATCTATTATGTATGTATTGATTTAGTCTTGTTTTTCTAATACTTGGATTTGTGTCAAGGATGGCCTATATGACAATAGAGGAGCGAGGTATGTTATTTGAAATGTTATCAGAATTTGGAGAATACAATTTATATGCCTTGCTTTCCTATGTGATTAATGGTTGTGCGCATGAATTTAGTTGTTGGGATGTTGGAGTCAGTCTTGAGTCTTTTCTTTCCTTTATTTGCTCGAGGACTAGCAAAATCTAAGTTTGGGGGTGTGATGAGTGTGCATTTTGCATCACTTTATGATACTAATTTCTTAACCTAGAGTGTTAGAACTCGATATTTTGTGTTTCTTGTCTTGTTTTTGTGTTTTCAGGTCAAATGAAGCAGAAATGAGAAAAAGAAGCAAATGGAGCCATTTTGGGACATTTTCTGGTCAAACTAGGAAAACGAGTGAAATCCTGGTCAAACCAGGAAAAGTGCAGAAATCCTAGTCGAATGAGGATTCCTAGTCACACTAGGAAACATCAAGTTCAGAACCATCATTGCAGAGCCAGAAATGTGAAATCCTGATTCGAACAGGAAATCCTGGTTGAACTAGGAAACCTAACCCAACTAGGGAAAGGAGTCCTAATGACACTAGGAGACCCCAGGGGCAATATGGTCATTACGAGAAGTCAAAATGGATAAGGAATCTCTCATGAATCCTAGTTGCACCAGGAAATGTTGGTCACAGTCAACTCTACAAAGTCAAGGTTCCAGAAGCTTCTAGAAGGTGGTGGACATCCATGGAAATGAATGGAGGGAAGAAATGAGTTTGAATTCAAATGGAAATGAGGGGCAAAATGGGAAGTCAAAAGTCAACGGCCCATGGGCCTAAGGGATGCCGAACCAAGATGGGCCATGCATGCACATGCATGGGCCCAAACCCTAGCAGCCCAAAGTCCATACGTAAGGAGCAAGATGGCAGCCCATGCATGCGCATGCATGCCATGCAAACCCTAGCAGCCAAGGAGCCCATGCGCAAGCCCAAGATGCAAGCCCAAGGTGGAAGCCCATGGAGTGAAACCCTAGCCCATCTTGTGCAAGCCACTTCAGCCCAACATGCAAGCCCAAAGCCCAAGACCAGCAGCCCATGCGCAAGGAAGGAACCCTAGCTAGGCTAGGCGTGAATCACTTAAGCCCAAGGAGCAGCCCATGCCGCAAGGCCTGATTCACCCTAACCCTAGCTGCTGCCGCAAGTCACCTTCTCCTTGCCTGTCAAGGATTGCACCTCTATAAATATATCATGTACTTCAGAACCCTAGAGCCTCTTACCTCCTGTTAGTTTTATTTTTCAGTTTTAGGTTTTTATTTTCAGAAGTTAGAGAAAGTGAGAGAGAGCCGAATTCAGAGGGATTTAGAGAGAGAAGGTGGCGTGACAAGTGAGAGAGAGAAGGACCAGCCTGCTACCGCAAGCCTTAGCTCACCTTGCCGTGAGTTCCTCCTGCTTGCTAGGTGCCTCCTTCTTCCTCTCTCCTTGCCGCAGCCACCCTAGTGTTTGCATCTCTGATTTTGTTTCTTTTTCCTTCTAGTTTTCTATTTTATTGTTGGTTTATGCTACTGAAATTAATTAGTTTATGATTCTGATTTTATTTAGTGCATGGTTCTGATTTCATTTAGTTTATGCAATTTAATTTAGTTGTTTAGTGTATGTTTTTAAGTTTGTTCACTTTGTGTTTCTGATTTCTTTAGCAAGCATGAATTGGGACTTTGTTTATTGTTTCTGTTTTGTTTTATTTACTTTAAATATGTAGGTTAGTTATTCTATCTTGCATGTTAATCGTAGGTCGATTAATGGATTTGCATGTTCTAACAAATCGTTTATCCGTCTCTTGGTCTGTTAGTTTGATGTTTGCATGTATTAAATTTCCACTATCTTTTAGAACCCGTCACTAGTTGTTTGCATCCTTTGACTGGCCACCTTAGGGTAATTGCATCTAGTTTATTTGTTAGGTTTAGCTGTGAAATAGTCAAAGACACTAAACCACAAGTAACAAGGGAATAAGGGATTATTCTTGGTAGTGGGGTTGGGCGACCTCTATAAGGAAATAGTCAAAGCTTATATGTTGTGCATGTTTGACGTTCTCATAAAACTTAATGACTCTTGCATGGGTAACAGCTGCCTTAGCTTGAACTAGAGAACATGTAGGTTAACTGGCTAAGGAAGGCCCAAGAAGCTCTTAGTTTATGCATTAGGAGAACAATTGCGAGAAAGTAACTAGCCAAACCTTTTTAGCAGTCAAACTTTAATATGTTGTGTTCAAATTAACTGTCATTAGCCTTGGATGGTTATTGCATGCTTATCTGATTTGAACCGAAAACTTAACATTGCAAGATAGAATAAAGGGTGTGTGCGTGTGGTGATGTGTTTGTGTGTTTCCATCTTCCAAAACCCCCCATTTAGTTATTCTAGTGATTAATTGCATTGATTTGTTGCTTATTAACCATTCCCTGTGGGATCGACCTCGTGCTTGTACGCTTTGCTACTGATGCGATTCGTGCACTTGCGAGTAAACTTAGAATGAGATAATTGTTTATTTTATTCTAAGAAAACATATTCAACACTTGGCAAATTATTATCGGCGGTTTATTAAAGATTACTCAAGGAAGGTGAATCCCTTGACTGATTTGCTACGGAAAGATAACAAATGGTGCTGGACAGAAAAAGTGTGAAGCGGCGTTTGAGAAAGTGAAGCAAGCAGTAGCTACGGAACCTATCCTTAGGCTGCCTGACTTCGAGTTGCCTTTCGAAGTTCACACAGATGCTTCAGACCGAGCACTTGCAGGGGTGCTGGTCCAAGAAGGACATCCTATTGCCTTTGAGAGCCGAAAGCTGAAAGATGCCGAGCAGCGATATTCAACTCATGAGAAGGAGATGGCTGCAGTTGTGCATTGCTTGCAAGTTTGGAGACACTACTTGCTGGGTACTCATTTCACGGTGGTGACGGATAATGTGGCTAACACTTATTTCAAGACGCAGAAGAAGTTGTCTCCCAAGCAAGCACGTTGGCAAGAGTTTTTGGCTGAGTTTGATTTTGTATGGGTGCACAAACCTGGGAAGCAAAATCAAGTGGCAGATGCGCTGAGTCG
>NC_141371.1:18651129-18656129 GCF_963921425.1 Dryas octopetala
CACCATCACCATCACACCCTACCCCAACCAAAGGTATTAACTCTATCCCTTCAAGTTCTGTTAATACTAATGCTTCGTTTGCTCGTGCACCATTTCCACATAGGTTATCCAAATCAAAGAAAGATGATCAATATGATGAGATCCTAGACATCTTTCGGAAGGTGCAAGTGAATCTGCCCTTGATTGAGTGCATTAAGCAAGTTCCTATTTACGCCAAGTTTCTCAAAGAGCTATGCACCCAAAGGAGGCAAACAAGAGCGAAGGAGGTTGTGAAGGTGAATGCAACCGTTTCAGCGGTGTTGCAACGTCGGCTACCCCCCAAATTGAAGGACCCTGGGAGCTTTAGTGTTCCTTGCGTGATTGGTGACACTAGATTCAAAGATGTCATGCTTGACTTGGGTGCATCCATCAACGTTATGCCCTACTATCTATATGCATCCATGGACCTTGGTGAGCTTAAGCACGACAATGTCATCATTCAGTTAACCGACCGTTCTCACAAGTATCCAAGAGGGTACGTAGAAGATGTTCTTGTGCAAGTAAACAACTTGATATTCCCTGCAGACTTTTATATTGTTGACATGGAGGAGAGTCCGTTGAATACCACGCCACTTTTGCTTGGACGTCCCTTCATGAGAACCGCAAGAACAAAGATAGATGTGTTTGAAGGCAAGTTCTCCATGGAGATTGATGGGGAGAAGATCGAGTTCAACATCCTTGATGCTATGAAGGTTCCCATTGCTACTGTCAACTCATGTACAACGTTGGATTTGATTGAAGACATGGCACAACAACATTTGGACACACTTAGAGAGGATGAGCTTGACACCGTGCTTCAAGATGATATGGGGCTGACCTACACTAGGAATGACGCCCTAATTGATGTGTTGATTGATATCTTGGAGCCACGGCTTGAAGAAATAGTGATGGTTTTGAATGAGGCAGCCTATGTGACGTCTAGACCACCCCCTATTCCTTTGGTCTATGGCGAGAACAAGCTTGTTCCCTCCATTATTCAAGCACCCGAAGTGGAACTCAAGGTGTTACCGGATCATTTGAAGTATGCTTACTTGGGCGACAATGAGACTTTGCCGGTTATCATCTCTTCAACGTTGGAGGAAGAACAAGAAGGTAGATTGGTTCGAATGCTTCAACAATACAAGCCTGCCATTGGATGGACACTTGCGGACATCAAAGGTATAAATCCAGCAACTTGTGTTCATCGCATTCTACTTGAGGAGGGAGCTAAGCGCTCACGTGAAGCACAAAGAAGGCTCCATCCGCCAATGATGGAGGTTGTGAAGAAGGAGGTGATCAAACTCTTGGATTGTGGGGTCATTTATCCAATTCCGGACAGCCGTTGGGTCTCACCCGTGCAAGTTGTTCCTAAGAAGTCCGGAATCACCGTTGTAAAGAACGCGGATAATGAGTTGGTGCCTCAGCGAACTATCACTGGACATAGAGTTTGCATCGACTATAGGAAGCTCAACGCAAGCACAAGGAAGGACCATTTCCCTTTGCCATTCATTGATCAAATGCTTGAGAGGTTGGCTGGTCATTCCTACTATTGCTTCCTTGATGGATATTCGGGTTACAACCAAATCAGCATCGCGGAGGAGGATCAAGAAAAGACAACGTTCACATGCCCTTTTGGAACGTTTGCATATCGACGGATGCCCTTTGGATTGTGCAATGCCCCTGGTACGTTTCAACGTTGCATGCTTTCTATCTTTTCCGATTACATTGAGAAAATAATTGAAGTATTCATGGATGACTTTAGTGTTTTTGGGAAGGATTTCGATGCATGTCTAGAAAACTTAGAGCTAATCTTGCAAAGATGCGTTGAAACGAACTTAGTACTTAACTGGGAGAAGTGCCATTTCATGGTAACACAAGGGATTGTTCTTGGACATATTATCTCGAAAAAAGGGTTGGAAGTTGATAAATCAAAAGTAGATCTTGTGAAACACTTACCCTCTCCAACTTCGGTTAGAGAGATTCGTTCTTTTCTTGGACATGCAGGTTTCTACAGGAGGTTTATAAAGGACTTCTCTCACATATCTCGGCCCTTGTGCAAGTTACTTCAAAAGGACACTCCCTTTGTATTTGATGAGGAGTGTAACGTGGCATTCACCAAGTTGAAGGAGTTACTCACTTGTGCTCCTATTCTTCAAGCACCAGATTGGTCTCTACCCTTTGAGCTCATGTGTGATGCATCGGATTACGCTGTTGGAGCTGTTTTGGGACAAAGGAAGGAGAAGAAGCCCTACGCCATATACTATGCCTCAAGGACACTTGATGATGCTCAAACCAACTACACAACAACCGAGAAGGAGATGCTTGCTGTGGTTTTTGCATTAGACAAATTCAGATCTTACTTACTTCAAAGCAAGGTTATCATTTACACGGATCATGCGGCTTTGAAGTACTTGATGACAAAGAAGGATGCAAAACCAAGACTCATTCGTTGGATTCTACTTCTACAAGAGTTCGATGTGGAAATCAAAGACAAGAAAGGAGTGGAAAACGTTGTGGCTGACCATCTTTCTCGAATTGTGCATGGACAAGAAGCTGTGGCTATTGAGGAAACATTTCCGGATGAACAACTCTTCGGAGTCAAGGTAAGTCCTCTTGAAACTCCATGGTACGCAGATATTGTTAACTACTTAGTTACCAATGAGTTTCCATCTTCCATGCCAAGAGCTCAACGTGATAAGCTTAAGTCTAATGCTAAGTCATTTATTTGGGATGAACCTTACTTGTGGAAACAATGTGCCGACTTAGTAATAAGGAGATGTATTCCGGATAGTGAGTTTGCATCTATTCTTGAATTTTGTCATAATGGTGCATGTGGAGGACATTTTGGTTCGAAGAAGACAGCCCTAAAGGTTCTAGATTGTGGTTTCTTTTGGCCTAACCTATTTCGTGATTCAAATGACTTTTGTGCTAAGTGTGATAGGTGCCAAAGATCTGGAAACATTGGTCCAAGAGACGAAATGCCACAAAAGTACATGATCAATGTCGAAATCTTTGATGTTTGGGGCATTGATTTCATGGGACCCTTTCCTTCATCTAATGGTTTCACTTACATCTTACTTGCTGTAGATTATGTGTCGAAATGGGTGGAAGCAAAAGCCACCCGTACTAATGATTCGCGAGTTGTTGCAGATTTTCTCAAGACGAATATCTTTTCAAGGTTTGGGATGCCACGCATTCTCATAAGTGATGGAGGGAGTCACTTTTGCAACAAAACCGTGGAGGCATTGATGAAGAAGTATGGCGTCACACACAAGGTCTCTACACCATATCATCCACAAACCAATGGAATGGCTGAAGTATCCAATCGCGAAATCAAGAAGATCTTGGAGAGAACTGTCAAACCAAATCGCAAGGATTGGAGCCAATGTTTGGATGATGCACTATGGGCTTATAGGACGGCATACAAGACTCCCATAGGCATGTCACCCTATCGACTTGTTTATGGGAAGGCTTGTCATCTTCCGGTGGAGTTGGAACACAAAGCATGGTGGGCGATCAAGAAGTTCAACATGAACAAGGATGAGGCTGGTCTACATAGAAAGCTTCAACTTTGTGAGCTTGAGGAGATCCGGAATGAAGCATTTGACAACGCATGGATCTACAAGGAGAGAAAAAGCGCATTCATGACAAGATGATCCGTACGAAGAGTTTTGAACCCGGGCAGAAAGTATTGCTATTCCATTCGAGACTTAGACTTTTTCCGGGCAAGCTACGCTCTAGATGGGTTGGTCCTTACATTGTAGTTCAAGTCTTTCCCTATGGAGCCGTGGAGATAATGAGCTTGGAAACCAGCAAGGTGTTCACCGTGAATGGCCAACGTTTGAAGCACTACTATGAGAATTTCAAGGAGCATGACGTTGAAGAAGTGAAGCTCTTTGATCCACCTACTTCAAACACATGAAGATGCATCACGTCTAGGCTGAAAGACGTTAAAGAACAAGCGCTTATTGGGAGGCAACCCAATGGAGGAATCTACAACAGATTTGCATTCTCTTCCCTTAACTCTTTTAATTTCGTTGCTTTTATTTACTCAGTTAGATTTTCGTAAGTCCTAGTTTCCATGCTTGAATTCTATGACTTTACTTTGATACATTGAGGACAATGTAGAGTTTAAGTGTGGGGAATGGAACTTTCCGGTAGTTGATGTAAAAAAAAAAAAAAAAAATTTTGAGTCTTTTTGTTTAACTTAGTGTTTTAAAGAGTCTTAAGATGCCCTTAGTTAGTCGATGATAAGAACATACATATGGTGTTGGAAATCATTAAGAATGAATTCATGGGCTAATTGAGACATCTGTGAGTGTTATGACATGTAGTGGATATGGTTTGCATAAACATGGTATAGATTTCGCATGCTAGAATGAGTTTTAAATCATACAACCTTAAAAGTGAGTTTTTGAGCCTACATTACTTCATTTGAGAGTGAATTTCGTGCATATGGTTTTCAAAAACAAAACATGTCTCATCTAATTACTTGCCATAGATCTTAATGAACTAGAGAATATTAGAACTTACTCATGTCAAATTTGCAAAGCTTATAATTGTTACATACTCTGATTTTGGATATGATTAAAGGCACTTAGGTTTTCCACCACTTTGCCAAAATGCCATGTATCCCATTTGTGCGCACAAGTTGCGACACCCCTAGATGAGCCCATTTGAGCCTACATTAAGCCTTTCTTTCATTGCCATACATATCTAAACACTTTAACCTAGTGTAGATTATCCATACCTTTGTTCAAAAGACCTGGTGGGGATTTTTGAAGCTAGAATCTTGGAGATGGCGTGAGAATCATGTAAGGGAATGTATGTATGGGGATAGACTTGTTCAAACAGCTTGTTAAAATAGAAATTGCCAAAAATAAAGAAAGAAAAGAATGATCAAAAGCTCTCCGGCAATAGGTTCTAAATGTCTAAAGTTTGGATTAATATTCCCCGTACTTGTGAGTTTGGAGTTTGTTTCG
>NC_141371.1:18663629-18671129 GCF_963921425.1 Dryas octopetala
CACTGCACCATATCCATGGTACACCGGGTCGTTCAAACAAACAACCCGGTAAGCTCACTAGAGCTCGTATGAGTGAAATGTCTTAAACCATAATCCTCAAATAATCCTTCAATTTCCATGCTCAAAATAATCCACAATAGTATTCATAATTACTCAATCACATCACAAATTCATCAACAAATATTCAAGCATCAAGATAAATCATATTCCTCAAATTCACATCATAATCCCACCAACAATAATAATAATCATTCTGTCATTCAAATGCCTAAACGTCAACTATTAACCTCAATCTCGAATCGTTCACTTCCTAACTCATAACCTCAATGCATAAATCATTCATCAATGTCCATCCTCAAGATTCAAGCCTAAACTTTACTAAGTCCTAGCCAACCCAAATCCTAGCAAACAAATGCACGCAAGCACACAAAGCAACGAAAATAGACTATCTAATTTCACTCACGTCGCTTTTTGAAATCCTCTAGCTTTCAAACTACCTTCAAAATCTCTTCCTTCAGATCCATTTTTCAATCCCCTCAAAATTGTAAATCGACCTCTGAAGAACAATTTATACTCCACAACCAAAATCTCACTCCATAAACTGTAAATCGCTCGCCACTTCCCGTGCAGAGCGGATCGATGCACGGGCAGGCAGGTATGCTCGCCACTTCTCGTGCAGAGCGAATCTATACACGAGCAGGCAGGAATGCTCGCCACTTCTCGTGCAGAGCGAATCAATGCACGAGCAGGCAGGATGCTCGCCACTTCTCGTGCAGAGCGAATCAATGCACGAGCAGGCAGGATGCTCGCCACTTCTCGTGCAGAGCGAATCAATGCACGAGCAGGCAGGATGCTCGCCACTTCTCGTTGGTTATTGGTGTTTTGCAGGTTAAGCAGGCTGAGGAGGCAGTGAGGAGAAGACGAGGCAGTGGGACCTATTTTAATTTGACTTAACTGATTTTATACAGCGAATTTTACATAAATGTTTTGGGCTCACACTCTGATTTATTTAACGTATTTATTTATTATATTAAGTGCATGGCTCATTCTTTGAAAAGAGGTTTAAAGGTCAAAGTTTCAGAGTATTTATGGGCTCGAGGTTCAGGGCGTTACATGTGGCTACAAGGGCCAAGGCGTGGGGGCATGCAAACTTGAAATCCACCCTCTTTTGCAAACTGAGGCTATCAAGGCCAAGGCGTGGGCGTGGTGGGCGTGGCCATGCAATCGTGAAATCAACCGTTTATGGCAAACTGAGGCTATTTCGGCCCAAAACGAGGCTATCTTGCACACATTGGGCTGCCAAAATCAACGCTTTCTTGCAAACTGAGGCTATTTCGCCCCAAGCCATGCACATCTTGCTGCATGCACGCTGCCACCATGCATGCCCACGCCGAGGCCATATTCACCCAAACCATGCCACGGCCCATTTCTATCGAATTTTGCCCGCACAATAAGCTCACCATAGCCTAGTTAAGGTATTTGGAAGGGGTTCCAAGTGGCGGAACGGTGGTCGGACCAATTTGGTGTCGGGCCACTTTGCATGCCACCATGCATGCCCACGCCGATGGCATATTCACCCAAACCATGCCACGGCCCATTTCTATCGAAATTTCCCCGCACAATAAGCTCACCATAGCCTAGTTATGGTATTTGGAAGGTGTTCCAAGTGGCGGAACGGTGGTCGGGGCAATTTGGTGTCGGGCCACTTTGCATGCCACCATGCACTAGGGCTCACCAAATAGCCCAAGGCCCGAAGCCCACCCGAAGCCCGCCCAGCCCATTGGGCCCGAAGCCCGATGTGGCCCGACATTTGGGCCGGCCCGGCCCGGCCTGAAAATTTTTTGGGTTGGGCTTGGGCCATCCCCTTGAAGCCCACGGCCCGCCCAAAGCCCGGCCCGCTTAGGCCCGCTCAAAGCCCGCCCAAAGCCCGGCCCGCTTAGGCCCGCTCAAAGCCCGCCGAAAGCCTAAGCGGGAGCCCGCCCAAAGCCCGATCCAAAGCCCGGCCCGAAGCCCAAAGCCCAAAGCCCAAAGCCCGAAGCCCAAAGCCTTAAGCCCGTTTAATATCTTCAATAAAAAAAAAAATATAGGATTTTGGCTATGTTCTAAATCGAACTTGAGACCTCATAGAACAAATTTCAACTCTCAACCAACTGAGCTAACTAGTTTATTTGTCTAATTGGTGAATCATAACATATTTAATAGGTTTTTCATTTGTTTATTCTAATAAATTATTAATATGTTTATTAAGTTATTATATAATTCTATAATGTTAGTAAATAGTAATAGTGTAAACTATACTATGTAATACCATAAATAATAAACTTTTAAAATTATATACAACATTACAAATGTGCATATACAATTTTTATAATACAACTATAATTGAAGTTATTAAACCATGATTGTTCATTAATTTAACAATTTGAACCGTTCATTTTATATGTTGATAGTCAAATATCATCCTTACAAAAAATCGGTCAAATCGGAATTCATTTACTCGTTCGATTATCATTAAAAAAACCATGATCATTAATTAATTCGACCATCATTACGTCATTTTTACATCTCTGATTGAGCTAATTTTTTGCAAGGATTCTCTTTGAGTGGGGAACTAAAACTTGAACGGTTCGGATCGTTGAAAACACGATCGATATATGAGCTTCTACATATAAATACACTTGAAGAGTTGAAGAGTATAATTCTAATAACTTTCTCGTTGAAACCTTATTGTTTTCATAATTGTGAAGACCACAACGTGATTTCAACAATCTGAACCGTTCATTTTCTATATTCATAGTCAAAGATCATCCTTACAAAAAATCAGCAAAATCGGAATTCATCTACCCATTCGATTATCATTAGAAAAACAACGATCGTTCATTAATTCGACCACCGTTACGTCATTTTTACATCTCCGATCGAGCTAATTTTTTGCATGAATTATTTTTGAGTGAGAAATTAAAATTTGAACGGTTCAGATCGTTAAAAACACAATTGCATCATTTGTTTATAAAACATATGTAATAAAATATATAATAAAGCATATATTACACATGTAATAAAATTAAAAAATCCAAACCCCATCCAAACCCCATCCAAACGGACCAAACCCCATCCAAACCCCTAAGCCCAAACCCCAAAATACCCTAAACTAATAAAATATTAAACCCTAAAGATAAGTCATAAGTATATAAAGCTAAGTCTCACACTTTCACTGTAACCCTAAGTCTCACACATTCGCCATTCGCCGCCTCCTTCAACATCAGACTCTCAGTCTCAGACTTCTCAGTGACTCTCAAACCCTCTCGGCCTCTCCTAGGGCTCACTCTCTCAGACTCTCAGACCCTCTCCATCATCACCATCATCACCGATTCACCATCTCTAACCCTAACCCCATCGCATTCGCCGCCTCGTGACTCTCAGACCCTCTCGGTCTCTCCTAGGGCTTACTCTCTCAGACTCTCAGTGACTCTCAGACCCTCTCCATCATCACCATCATCACCGATTCACCATCTCTAACCCTAACCCCATCGCATTCGCCGCCTCCTTCAACATCAGACTCTCAGTGACTCTCAGACCCTCTCGGCCTCTCCTAGGGCTCACTCTCTCGAACTCTCAGTGACTGACTCTCAGACCCCCTCCATCATCACCATCATCCCCGATTCACCAACTCTAACCCTAACCCAGTAACCCCATCGCATTCGCCACCTCCATCCCTCTCAAATCTCAATCCCTCTCACTCTCTCAGACTCTCAGTGACTCAGTCTCAGCCTCTCTCCATCATCACCATCATCACCGATTCACCATCTCGCCACCCCCAACTCCGATCGAACCCAGGCTACCCAGCAACCCAGCCTCTCTCCAGAAAGCAAGCCCAACCCACCAAACTCCGATCGATCGGACTCGATCCGATCAATTAATGATCAGATCGAGATCTGAACTGCGATCGGATAGTTGATAGCACTATCGCTCAGACAGTCCGAGCACCACCGCAACGCCACCTTCGCACCAGCGACTCCGCCGCAAGCTCCCTGCCAGTTTGCCTCCCTTTGCGTGTAACTGTGTAAGTCATTTTCCCTTTGTGATTTCAGTTAAGTCATTTTCCTGCCAGTTTGCCTCCCTTTGTCATTTTTGTGATTTCAGCAAAAAATTCATCACTGTTTCACTAATTGTGTTTTTTTTTGTTGTGTGTGTAGCTGTGGTGAAGATTAATAGCTTGTGGTGAAGCTGTCCTGTGTAGGAGTTGGCCTCTTGTGTTGGTGCTGGTGCTGCTGCTGTGTGAGTGGCAAATGGCAAATGCTGGTAGTGTAATTTGCTGAATTTCTGGTCGTGTTATTTGCTGAATTTCTGGTAGTGTTGTTTGCTGAATTTCTGGTAGTGTTATTTGCTGGTATTTTTTTGCTGGTAGTGTTATTTGCAGTTTGCTGGTAGTGTTATTTGCTGGTATTTTTTTGCTGGTAGTGTTATTTGCTAGTTATTTGTTGGTAGTTTTTTTAGGATGTCTACTCACCCAGAGTCTAGTGTAATTGGAATCCATGAATCCATTGGTTCCCCCCCATCCACACCCCAATCTAATTCTATTCCTAAATCCAGTAGAAGTGAAGTGTGGAACTGGTTTGAAAAAGTTGTTGAAATTGAAAATGGTAAATCTGTTACAAAAGCAAAATGTGCAATATGTGGAAAAAAATTAGATGGCAGTTCTTCAAATGGTACTACTCATTTAGCTCGTCATTATAAGAAACATCTTGAAAGCCAAAATGTTAATATTGGTAATCAAATGCTTTTACAATCAAATGCTGCTGGTAATTTGTCAAATTTTGTTTATAAAGAGGAAAATGCTCGAAAAGAAGTTGTTGATTTTATAGTTAGGGCAGAATTACCTTTTACTTTCGTGGAAAAACATGATTTTAAAGGAATGATTCAAAGAGGCTTTACTCCACAATATAAAGGAATTTCTGCCACAACTTGTAAAAGGGATGTTATGAAACTGTTTGTTGAAGGAAAATCTCAATTGCTGTCTTATTTTGAAAAATATGAAGGCAGAATTTGTTTGACTTCTGATGTTTGGTCTTCTAGACAAAAAATTGGTTTTATGTCATTAACTGCTCACTTCATTGATGCTGACTGGAATTTAAATAAAAGGATTATTTGTTTTAAAATGATTGAGTATCCACACAGTGGACAGTCACTTGCAACTCATATACATGAGGAACTCAACTCTTGGCGTATCCACAATAAAATTTTTTCAATTACACTAGATAATGCTTCAAATAATGATGTTGTTGCTGATTTGCTGCCTTTATATCTTATGATTGATGATGTGCCTAGACAAATGTTTCATGTGCGTTGTTGTGCTCATGTTATGAACCTGATTGTGCAAGATGGTTTGGCTATTTTAGGTCCTTCTATTGATAAAATTGTTGCAATTGTGCGTAGTTTGAATTCTTCAAATAAGAGACATGAAATTTGGAAAAAATGTTGTGTTGATGTTCGTTTGGATAAGAGAAACATAGACAATGATGTTCCTCATAGGTGGAATTCCACATATGCATTGTTAGAAGTAGCCATTCAATATAAAGCTGCCTTGCATAGATATGTTCAGACAATAAATCAATCAACTAGAAGTTCTACTTTACCGATTCCATCTGAACATGATTGGCTTGTTGCTCAGTTTGTTTGTGGTTTTTTAAAGACTTTTGATTCTTCAACAAAAATATTATGTGGTGTGTATTATCCTACTTCTAGTCGTGTGCTGACTTGTTTGATTGATATTCATTGTGCATTTCAATCATATTCTCATATTAATGCATTTGAAACTGCTATGGTTGCCATGAAAAGTAAATTTGATAAATATTGGGCAACTTTTCCTAAATTGTTTTGTTTTGCTACTGTTATGGATCCTAGGTTCAAAATTTGGGCAATTAGTGAGTGGTTAAATGTTATTGGTTGTGAGGAAGATGACATAAAGGTAAAGGTAGATGAAATTAAGTCTTCTCTGTTTAAATTGTATGACCATTACAAGTCTAATGTGCCTGCTGCATCATCACGAAACTCTACTGAAACCACAACTAATCCTCAAAGTACTGTTTCTGGTAGTACTAGTTCTTCCCCAATTTCTATTCCTAACTTTCAAAACAGTGCTATGAGAGCCTTGAAAATGGCAAAGGTGCAATCCTCTGTTTGTTCTACTTCTAATTTGCAATACTATCTTGATGCACCAGTTTTAGATGATGTTGATGAAACTGCATTTTCTGTTTTGGGATGGTGGAAATCACATGATACACAATATCCTGTGCTTTCCATCATGGCTCGTGATTTGCTAACTGTTCCAGCTTCAACTGTTGCATCCGAAGCTGCTTTTAGTGCAGGTGGTAGAGTGGTATCGGAGAAGAGGGCTAGCTTGAGTCCGAACACTATAGAAGCTCTAATCTGCGTCAAAGATTGGCGCTTAGCTGAGGCAAGAATGCAAGAGCCTGCTCAAGAGGAGGATTGGGCAAAGGATCTAATGAAGATCAAGCTATCAAGACCTGAATTTGTTGAAGAAGAGACCCTTTCCCCTGCTGAATCAGCCACCTGATTTTATTTTTTCAGTTTTGGTAAAAAAACATTGGTTTGTAATTTGTAAACTCTATAAGGAGTTAAGCACCATAACTCATAACTGCATATTGTTACTTTTAGTATAATTAAATCAATACAATTTCAGTTTTGAGGGTTGTGTATGTGTCAACCTAGTTGGGATGTACATGTGAAATGCAAATGATAGATAGGTTGTGTAGGTGCCAACCTAGTTGGGATGTACACATTCTATAGTGATGCATTTCCCCCTCTATTTATAATTAAATTATATGTTGTTAACTTGTTAAATTGTGACTTTGGGAGCTGACATTGCAAAATTTTGGCACTGCTAAGTTTTATAGTTATAATTGACATAAATTATGCAATAAATTAAGCAATTTGAGAAGCCAAAAAAGCCTAATTTGGGCTGCCCGTTCGGGCCTATTGGGCTGCCCGTTCAGGCCTAGTCCGGCCCGGCTCTAAAGCCCGTTAGTCTCAAGCCCGATGGGTGGGCTCCGGATTTGTGTATTCAGGCCCAAGCCCAGCCCGGCCCGGCCCGAAAGTTCTGTTGGGCTCTTGTAATTCAAGCCCGAGCCCGAAAGATTAGGGCTGGGCCAGCCCGGCCCGGCCCATTGCCGACCCCTACCATGCACCCACCATGCCACACCTATGCACACATGTTCACTCAAACCATGCCACGACCCATTTTTATCGAAATTTCCCCGCACAATAAGCTCACCATAGCCTAGTTATGGTATTTGGAAGGGGTTCCAAGTGGCGGAATGGTGGTCGGGGCAATTTGGTGTCGGGCCACTTTGCATGCCACCATGCACACAACATGCCACACCTATGCACACATTTTCACTCAAACCATGCCACGACCCATTTTTATCGAAATTTCCCCGCACAATAAGCTCACCATAGCCTAGTTATGGTATTTGGAAG
>NC_141371.1:18678629-18926047 GCF_963921425.1 Dryas octopetala
TTTTTATCGAAATTTCCCCGCACAATAAGCTCACCATAGCCTAGTTATGGTATTTGGAAGGGGTTCCAAGTGGCGGAATGGTGGTCGGGGCAATTTGGTGTCGGGCCACTTTGCATGCCACCATGCACACAACATGCCACACCTATGCACACATTTTCACTCAAACCATGCCACGACCCATTTTTATCGAAATTTCCCCGCACAATAAGCTCACCATAGCCTAGTTATGGTATTTGGAAGGTGATCCAAGTGGAGGAACGGTCGTCGGAGCACTTTCATTTTTGGCCACTTTGCATGCCACCATGCACACACACAACATGCCACACATATGCACACATTTTCACTCAAACCATGCCACGACCCATTTTTATCGAAATTTCCCCGCACAATAAGCTCACCATAGCCTAGTTATGGTATTTTGAAGGTGATCCAAGTGGCGGAACGGTCGTCGGAGCACTTTCATTTTTGGCCACTTTGCATGTCACCATGCACACAACATGCCACACCTATGCACACAACATGCCACACCTATGCACATTTTCACTCAAACCATGCCACGACCCATTTTTATCAAAATTTCCTCGCACAATAAGCTCACTATAATTCATTTGCATTATTTAGAACTTACTCCAAGTGACGGAACGGGTTTTCGCTTCCCGGATTTTTTTTTATGATTTTTCCTATTTTCCGACTTCAAAAAATAAAAAACAATATTTTTCGGTGCCCAAAAAATTTTGAAACTTTTTTCTATGGTAGATTGTATTTTTCTTAGCATGCCTGCAAAAAATCTCTCAAAGATTCCATGTATTTATTTTTTTATGGCCCAAGAACAAGATGAATATGGGCCAGGCCAAATGTATGAGTATCATGGTTTAGGCTAAGTATATGAGTACCATGGTCCGGGCCTTGGCCATGAGTACCGTGGGCCGGGCTAAGATTAAGAGTACCATAGGCCGTGCCAAATGTATGAGTATCATGGGTCAGGCTAGGTCTATGAGTACCATGGTCCGGGCCAAGGCCATGAGTACCGTGGCCCGGGTCGAGACCACAAATACCATGGGCTGGGCTGGGCTGAGAGTTTAAGTATTATGGGCCGGGCCGGACTCGACCCATGGTACTCACGCTCTCAGCATTAAAATGGGTAACTTACAAAACAATGTATTACCTAGCTGTTGACTATATATGCATGTTGCTTTGCCATGATGGATGGTCTGGCAGCCTCTAGTTTTAATCTACTCTCGTTTTCTACATGTACTGCACTTGACATTTATTCTTTCTACATGTACTGCACTTTCCATTTATTCTTACTATATGTTGTATATCTGTCGCATTTATTTCATTAAGTTATTTGTTATTTATTGTTATTAATTTATTTCATTAATTATGCTTGCTTGAAGAACTGTAATTGCAAAGGGTTCCATTAATACTCTCGAATGATGGGCAAATGGACTTATAGCTATTTCCCAAAATCAGAATTGGTTAATGGAAATAGATCGCCAAGTTTTCATAGATACTTACATTTTTTGAGAGAGAGTGCCCAAAACCCATTTGTTATCTTACATTTTTTTTTTGTTTGAGGTGCATCTGTTATCTTACAAGCGGTTTAGCTATAATATAAAATATTTTATTAATATATGTTCTTATTCTACTTGACCTGAAAATATAGACAGTATTCTATATTGTTCTCATATAATTAAGTTAACTATATTGCAATTCAAAGTAACACATATCGTCATTTGGAAGACATTGCAGAATAATGTTTTTTAAATGATTTGGTATATTATCAAATTAAGCTTTTTGGTGTTGTACAAATTAGACTAAATAAAATGGAATGATACTATATACTTACTATGCAATAGATGTTTTGGTGGCTGGCTGGTGGCATAGAAAAAGAAATAGATGAAAAAACAAATTATGGAATTTGGTACCCTACGTGACTTGAACTCTTGACCACCATGTAATTATGGAAAACAAGATGCCAAACTGACCCATACAAACATGTTGTCATATGCATTCATTATTTTATACTTATACCAAACCTAAGACACTTTAATGTTACTATATTGACACCTACTAACCATGAACATATGAGTTTTGCCATCAACTATAGCGTGCTGTGTTGTAATTTAATTGTATGTGTCATGGGAAAAAAAATAATGGGGCTGCAAGCTTATCAAATGCTATGCTACAAGGATGTAATCTGGATTTGGAGCAGTAAACAGCATTTTTTGGGCATAAAACGTGGGCAAAGCGCCTCTGGCACTTTGTAGTCTTGTAGATCTCGAAAAGTTACATCGAATCAAAAAAAAAATTTGCCCCAAACGGACAGATACTCCGATGGTTGATCTCTTAGCACGTCGATCTAATCCTTGAGCTCGCCCCTGAGCTTACACTTACCCCAGCTGACTGCAAGAAGAACACAAAAAGAGTTGACTTAAAAAAAAAAATAAAATCATCATCATCATCATTGGCAAATAATCACAAGTGAAATCCAGATTGGTTCTCGCACACACTAAGTGCCCACCTGGTATCCTAAATGCTCTAGGAATTCGGGCTGGAGGAGGATTGTTCGGATTGGCAAACTCCCAATCCCCAGAAACAAAGAAGTATCTCACCTTCCAAGTCTTCTTGGATGAGAGATTCCCAGTAAACAATTACCCCGAATATGCTTGGAAGTTGTAGAAGCCAAGCTCAGTTTTTTGTTTCGACCTTAGCGAATAGGAACAGATCATCAGGTCCTTGTCTGGAACACACTTGTGGACCTTGTACCACAAGATGTGCATGGACAGGATGATCCTAAAGCAGTTTAACAACGTTCGCATGCACGTTGCGTATCTTGAAGTTGTTAAAAGTTTTGCTCATTCAACAACGCGCTTTTGAAGTTGTCTAAAATGTTAATGAACGTTGCTAAATACTTTTCTACAACGTGTAAAAAACGTTGTATCTTATAACTGCGTTTTTTAAACATTGTTGTTGTATTTTCCACAACATCTTGTGCATGTTGTTATTCTTATTGCATTTGACAACATGCTTTTATTGTTGTCATTGTTCTTTGCATCACATAAATATGAACGTTATTAAATAAAAATTTACATTTTTTCAATAAAACAAATTTAAATTTGTAAACCTAGCTCATGAACACATCCAAGGTGCAATATTTTCTAATTAAATATCATTAACATATCTTCCAGCCACCAATATCATTCATTAAATAGACCAAATAGAACTAATATCATTTATACAACCAACCAAGTAACTGTCAAAAACAAAAACCAACTATTTAGCACAAGTCAACCATGTTAATCAACATACTAGCACAAAATATACTCTCAATGTCTACTTGAAAATCTAACACCTAAAATCCAACACATGCTCCTACTGTGTCAAACTCTTTGACATTTCTAAACAGCAAAATTCCACCTTACAATACCTAAAAATAGCAAAAGTCCACCTACAAAAAGATAATTCTCTTCCAATAAAGCTTAGGTACTCTTTGTCATCACCAAATAAGACTTCTTTTCACAAGTTCTTGAGCAATTCCTTTTCATGAACCTGCCATTTCAATAAAAAAAAATGTACAACAAGTTAGCCTTAATGAAATGTCAACAAATTTTTAAAGATGCACATTTTTTTGTTCAATCAAGCAAAATTAGCCTTTTAATTGTTGAAGGCCTTGCAAGTGATTCCCAAGTTCTCCCTTTAATTTTGAAGTCACATTTCAATAGAAGGGCTCTCATACTGCAAAAGCAATCTAAAAATAGCTTGGGACTTCATTGGACAAATCATTTATGGATCTCTTATATCTCTTGTGAGGATCAAGCAATTGGCAAAGTCCAATTTTAATTTAATTAAGCAATTACATAGTCCAAAATAGAAATACATAAGCAACAAAGAAGTATCTCACCTTCCAAGTCTTCTTGGATGAGAGATTCCCAGTAAACAATTACCCCGAATATGCTTGGAAGTTGTAGAAGCCAAGCTCAGTTTTTTGTTTCGACCTTAGCGAATAGGAACAGATCATCAGGTCCTTGTCTGGAACACACTTGTGGACCTTGTACCACAAGATGTGCATGGACAGGATGATCCTATACACGTTCGGATTGAGCTGGTGCGGCGCCACGCCTATCATAGCCAGCCAATCCTGCAAGAAGGGATGTAGAGGGAGCTGAACCCCATTCTCAAACATCTCTGGGTACATGGTCACCAATCCCTTGGGGGGTCGGCTCGGCTTCTCTCCTCTGTTCGGCAATCTTATCAAAACCGAGTTAGGGATTTCGTACCTCCTCCTCAGATCTCTGAGATGAAATTCAGTCATTTCGTTAGGGACCTAGTCGGCTTTCCACGCCAATTCCTCATAAAAATTCTGGTCAATTGGGCACCCCTTCATATGCCGAGCCGAACTCGAGCCATCGTGACCCCTATCTCTCTTTCCTCTGACCCGAAAGTGAGTCTCATAGGGACACTTGAGCTCAGCTCGACATCAAAATTTTCTTCTTCCCCTTCCTCCTCACCTTCTTCATGTTCGGATTCATGAGCAGCTCCTTCCTGCTCCAAATCTGAACCCATGTCTACTTGGGGATTTTCTTCATACCCCCGAGGTCGGCATTCCTTGCTTGGATTACACTCCAAGTTCGAGCCGATCTCACCCAGTTCCTCAGACAATTCATCCCAGTCAGCCTCACTCCCTGGTGGACTTTGGCTCAGCTCGGCCTCACTGTCACCTGTGAATGCCTCTCCCGAGCCGAGCCGAGTCGAGCCGACCACTTGAGTCGGTCGTTGACATTCTCACAAACACCTTTTTCAAACTCTCTCTCTTGCTTTTTGTATCAAAAAACGTCTTTTTCAAGAACGCTTAAGAACACACCCAGAAAAACAAGAAAAAAAGAAAAACTCAGAAATGGGAAGAATGACTTACTGGTTTTTCTCCGGCCACTCTCTACGCTCCTCACACACTCGGAACCGCCGCGCCTACAGTCGCACTTCGTTGGAATCGTGACCGGATCACTCCATAGATCACACAGAGAGTGAGAGATTTCGGAGAGAAAGAGAGAGAGTCTGAGAAGTCTGAGAAGCTTTTAAATTTCTGAAAAATCGAAAGTGAAAGAGAAAGGGAAGAGGGAAGGCTTTTATACCCCCAGGCCAAATTAATCCCAACCACCCATTTTTCGCTCTTCAAATGCCAGATCTTGCCACCTATATATATTAAAACACCCATAAATGAGATGACCCTTACGTTACCCCATGCAGACACAATCATGACCGTTATCCCTTCGCATCTTCCCAAGACACCTTGGCCAATCATGTGTCACCATCTGTTAGAATTATTGGGGAGTCGAACCCGTCAAGATCGGCACATGGAGATCAGTTCGGCTTGGATCAGATCGAATGTCATTTTCCACAGACCATTTTCTCAACTTCCAATCCATCACAGTTTGCTCGAATCGGAAGTTGGGGGACTTCTGTTTGTGGATAAATCCACATGGACTTAACAACCAATCATGGATCGACACGTGGCTGGTCATATCCAATTTCAAACTTTGACATTTCAATGGTCAAATGGGTTAGACTTAAACCTCCATGTCACCATACCAGCTCAGCAACGCATTCATTGTCGGTTTGGATCGGCTCATCTCAACGGGTCCCCCAAACCCGATCCGAGCCGATCTTAGGATTTTTTGAAAAATTGAGTGTTCATCTTTTCTTGGATATCCTAGTTCGATTCGATTCGGTTCAGCACCTGGTGACCATCTTCTCAGAAAGATCCAGTGACCAACAGATTGCCATCGAGTGACGGTCGTTGCACTATACATCGGACCCGTCTAAACCAGTTCATCCATGTCCGATCCGAACATAGATATGTTTCATACCTACGTGTGCAAAATATCTGTGATCAGATCGGCTTGGATATTACCATCATTCTAGAAGATTGGAGTTTGGGACGAACCGTCATACTTGAGTATCCCTGACGTAACCCTCTGACAGACGAGACATCCCCAGCTCACAGTCATGACTATTAGGGAATATCACTTGATCTCTCATACTCGCATTCAATGCTGCATTAAATGTAAAGGAGATGTGAGAGAGTTGTGTTAATGAGATGTTGAGTTGGTGAGAGAATTGAGTTGATGAGAGAATGAGTGGCAGGTGAGAGAGAGTGAGCCGTGAGTGGGAGAGTGAGTTGGTGAGAGAAATGAGAGAGAAAGAGAGCTTAGTATATGTAAAGTCACAAATGAAGCAGCTGGGTTGATTTAAATAGATCGACTAAGCAAATCAAGTGGGTTGTTTGCAAAAAATGAGTTCTCAGATTGGCTTCTACAAGCTTTCACCCTTTTCTTCACTTTTCTCAAACATTCTTTAAACTCCTACTCTTTCTCTCATGCATATATACTCCAACCAAAAGTCAAACCACTTAGTTAATTAATCAAACACCTCCCATTCGGTTTTACTTTCACCAAAACAATACTAATCAACTCAAAATACCCACTTGCACTTCTTCTAGTCTCTTCTTAGTATCACGTGTCTAGCCAACAAATGAATCAATTCATTCTAAATATATAATACACATGCATGGCCAAAGTGATGCATATCTCTTAAAATAAATATCACACTTTTTCATAAATTTCTACATACTTCCACCCAACACAAGTCCAACTAGAGTAATCCAAAAATAAAACGCCATGATTAATCCACCTTATCCACCTCTCATTTCCCAATTTTTTTTCAACACTCTTCCAATTTCAACAAATCACCAAAAATATATCCGGACTCCGAAAAATGTCCCAAAAAATGCTACGTACTCGTAGCAACAAATGCTAATTTCTTATGGACTCAAAACCAAATTTGGATATCTAAGATTTACACAAAAATCACAACACTTCCAATAAGAAATTCAAAGTAACCTCAGAAAAATAAATAACTCAGGAAATAAAATACGAAAAATTTTCGGGGTCTCACATCACATGTGAGCCTGAGCAACCGGTTGCATTCTTAATTGGGTATAAGCTACCTCTCTCTCCCTCCTCTTTGAATTTCATTGAATTCAAACCAGTCTAACAAAGACCAAAGGAACTCTCTCCTCTTCACGCACCCTCCTTTGTCGTCGTCCACTTGGCAGAGGTCATCGTCTTTTCCGCTGTCTGCAATCAACATACACTTTCATTGAATTTCAAACTAGTCTAACAGAGACGCAAAGGAACTCTCTCCTCTTTGCGCACCCTCCTTCGCCGTCGTCCACTTAGCGGTGGTCGTCGTCTTCTCCGTCGTCGTTTCTGCCGTCTGTATCAATATACACTTCGTCTACATTTCAAAGTAATGGTTTTCGGATTTCGCACTTTGGGATTTGCAAATTTTGGGTTTTATTTGGAATTGAGTTTTTTTGGATTTCGCACTTGGGGTTTTTCAAGTTTGGGCTCTGTTTGAATTTGGGGTTTTTGGATTTCTCCCTCTCATTTGCAAATTATTCTGAATATGGTCTTGTATTGGAAAATTAAAATTGGGTATGCAGTAGTCTAGTTCTATTGGTTGATTGGTGTGGTTTGGTGGTATTGGTTGATTGGGTTTATGGATCACTCATACACTTACATGAAACCATCTGTTAGCTCTTTTTTGTTGGGTTAGCTCCTTTGTGATGGTGTTGTCTGAAGTCTTGATTAAAGGTTACAATTTTGTAGGGACGGAAAGGCAATTGCAACATTAAAATTGTCGAAATGACCTACTGTTTGACAATTACAAGTGAACTTACAACCATGAAGTTAAATATTGCAAAAGCTATTTTAGTCACCTGTTATGCTCATTAATTTTCCTAGAAGGCTTGTGTCTTTCGGACTTTTTTTTTTTTTGTTCAACAGTGTAACACATTATATGATCTCAAATATTAATGCTTTTGTTTCTATGTTCATATGTGAAATTATTTGTTTACTAATCATATTCACATATAACTAAACTAAGCATGCACTTCAATTACTAATAAATTATCATCATCCAATTTTTTGTTGCAACAGTTTCCTTATCTTCTTTCAAGGCACGCATCAACAATTTGATGTCTAAGAAAAGACAAATCCCCTCAAATCAAAGCCTTGCAATAAAGGGAGAAACCGATATCGATATACCGTCTGTTGCGCATGGTGCCTTTTTCCAATATTTGTATGTCCTCATCCATTTCCTTTTAAATTATTTGAAATACACTATGAATGGTAAGCTTATTGTTTCATTGGTCAATGGTTTAGGCAAGTCCAGTCAGAGACACTTAAACAAGCTGGCAAGCAGTTCAAGAATGACAAAAAGATTGTTATATTTAATTTTGGGTTAAGGTGAATTGCCTATTGAATTTTGATGAACTGCCTATTTTCTATTATAATTTATGACTTAGCACTAGATTTTGACAGTGGAAGCAATATATGTTCACCCAATTGGAGGAATTGGATTCGAAACAAAAGTGCAACCACAACCACAAATTGAACGCAGAATACCCGTCAGAGATCTCTGTCTTTGGAGGAGTTACCTAGAAAAGAGTTATGAAGGAGCTTTGAATAACAAGAATTAACCATGTTTTTCAAGTGTTCAAGTACAATTGATGTTTAATATATAAATTATTTTTTAGATTTGGAATCTTGAATAATAAGTATTTTCCATGTTTTTCGTAACAAGTATATGTATTGTGATAATGTAATGGTTGATTGGTTTTTGTTCATATTGATGTGTTGTTGGTTGGAATCTTGAATAGCAAATATTGATGTGTTGATTGGTTTTTGTTCATGTTGTGTTCATGCTGGTTGATTGGTTGATTAGTCAAAGCACGCCGATCTGAAATGTACAATGATTGTAGTGCTGAGCTGGCCTGGTGATAGGGAAAGTTGGGTCTGACCAAGTTGACCGTTGAAAAGTCAGAAAATAAAATGGTACCCAATGTGCCACGTGTTGGTCTGTGATTGGCCGTTGAATCCATGTGGATTTATCCACAAACAGAAGTCCCCCAACTTCTGATCCGAGCATGTAGAAACTTAGATTGGAAGTTGAAAATTCATTCATGGAGAGAGATGTTGAAGCTGATCCCTGCATTTGGATCTTGATGGGATCGGTATCTTACCAACCCGGACACATGGCAATGTATGGTTGGTCAAGGTTTCTCGGGAAGGTGCAAAAATTATGTCATCATGATTGTGCCTTCATGGAGAAATGCAAATGAAGCGCCAAAAAATGAAGGGTCCAGATCATGTTGGCCTAGAAGTATAAAAGGCCTTCCATTTCCTTCTCTCTCTCATTTCTGCATTTTCTTAAACTCTCTCAACTCTCTGACTCTCTCTGACTCTCGAAATCCGTCTTACTTTCTGTGTGGTTTTGGCAGTATCCGTTCATGACTTTGGTGAGGTGCGACGGTTGACGCGGCGATTTTGAGTGTTAAGAGGTGAAAGGAGTGGTCGGAGGAAAAACAGTAAGTGATTCCCTCATTTTTTGTATTTTCGGGTTTTTTGGGTTTGTTCTTGAGTGTCCAAGAACACTTTTGAATCCAAAAAGTTAGAAATTTCTTTGGTAGAAAGTGTTTGTTGAGAATATCTTCCGATTCGAGCGATCGGCTCAGCTTGGCAAAGGCCTTTGATGAGGATAGTGAGGCCGAGCTGTCCAGGAGTCCTTCTGGGGGTGTGATCGATTGGGATGAGATGTCCCAGAACTTGGACGAGATCGGCACGGTGGAAAGGTACCCGAGCGAGATGCGTCGACCACGTGGGGATGAAGATGTCCTCATGGTGGATTTGGACACGGATCCTGAGCAAGAGGAGACTGCTTTTGAATCCGAGCACGAAGGAGGTGACGAAGGAGAAGATGAAGAGGAAGAGGAAGGGGAAGAGGAAGGGGAAGAGGAGGCCGAGCTGACATCGAGTGCTCGGCTGAGGATTGCATCTGGGTTTGCAAAACAAGACCAGGGTCACAAAGCCTAGAGTTCGGCTCGGATATGCGGGGAAGGCCGATCGACCCGGACTTCTACGAGGAGTTCGCGTTAAAGGCCGATCAGATCCAAAACGAGATGACTGAGTGGGAATTGAAGGATTTGAGGATCAGGTACCACTTTCCTGAATTTGTGCTGACCCGACTGCCAACGAGGGATGAAAAGCCGAACCGACCCCCCAAAGGATGCGTTACAATGTATTCAGAGATGTTCGAGAATGGGGTCCGGCTCTCCCTCCATCCATTTTTGCAGGATTGGCTGGCGATAATCAGTGTGACACCACATCAGCTGAATTCGAACGTATACTGGATCATCCTGTCCATCCACATCTTATGGTATAAGGTCCATAACTGTTTGCCAGATACGGACATTCTGATATGTTTTTACTCTCTGAGGTTGAAGCAGAAAACCGAGCTCCGCTTATACAACTTCCAGGCATATTCCGGTCAACTCTTCACTGGGACTTACTCATCCTAGAAAACTTGAAAGAAAAAAAATACTTTTTTTGTATCTGGGGATTGAGAGTTTGCCGATCCGAATAACCCTCCTTCAGCTCGGGTGGCTAGAGCATTTAGGAGTTCATCATATAAGATAGTTCATCGTGCATAAGCATAGATAGTTTGAATAGATTGTTCCTTATGAATCTATTCAAGCTATCGACTTCATTCATCTATCTTACATCATTGGTTGAACTCGAGCGTTAAGTTTGAAGCCTGGTTCGTGAGCTCTTGTCTTCAAGGCGTTGGCAAGGTCTCCACACACAATTCTTGTGATTGAAGTGCCGCGTTTGGCGTGAAGTCAGT
This sequence comes from Dryas octopetala, assembly GCF_963921425.1. Lineage (NCBI taxonomy): Eukaryota > Viridiplantae > Streptophyta > Magnoliopsida > Rosales > Rosaceae > Dryas > Dryas octopetala. Next base: position 18,689,376 of record NC_141371.1, read on the forward strand.
TTATCTTTCTTGAAGATGTCTAGATTAGGTTTTGATCGAGTCACTGGTTGTAATTCTTCAATATCATAGTGGATTGTTTTTATCTGGACTAGGTCCCGCGATTTTTCCTAGTTGAGGATTTTCTGCATCAACAAATCTTGGGTGTTGTTTGTGTGCTTGCTTTATTGATTTGATTGCTTTACGTTTAATTAATCCGCTTCATATCTTATAAACTTGGTAAATTTAAAATTGAGATAATTTTTGGTTAAGACTATTCACCCACCTATAGGGTTGTTTGTGATCTATTTAGGAATTTCAAAGTTTGGACTTCAAAGTTTTCTTGATGATCTTGTCGATGGCTTCAACTTGTCTGTTCGATTGGGGATGATAGGAGTGGCAAAGCACAAATCAATGTTCAGATGTGAACAAAATTTTTTGAACTTCTTACAGTTGAATTGTTTACCATTATTAACGATGATGGTGTGTGGCATGTCGAACCGAAAAATGATATTCTTTCACACAAAGTTCTCCATCCGTTCAGCTGTAGTGGTGGCTAGGGATTCAGCCTCAGCCCATTTGGTTAAGTAGTCGACTGCTACTACGGCCATTGTGACCTGTCCTTTCGCCATGGGCATGAGGCCAATCAGATCAAGTCCCCATTGTGCGAATGGCCAGGGACTTGAAATCGAGGTCATCAGTTGAGGCGGCTGATGGGAAACCGTAGCAAATTATTGACATTTGATGCAAGTGCGAGAGAGATGATCCATATCCTTGTTCATCGTGGGCTAAAAGTAGCCTTGCCTAACGGTTTTGTATGCGAGGGATCTTCCACTAGAGTGATTTCCACATATCCCCTGATGGATCTCCTTCAATACATCCTGACCTTCTTCGAGTGTTATGCACCGTAAGTAAGGTAGTGAGAAGCTTCTATTGTAAAGTTGGTCATCGTTAATGCTGAACTGAGCTGATCTGGTCTTGATGAGACGTGCTTTATCTTTTTCCGGGGGAAGAATTCCAGAGATCAGATAGTCGCTGATCGGAGTCATCCAGTTCGGCTCAGCACATGTCTGCATGACAATTGCTTCTTCTTCATCTGTGCTTGGTTTGTCCAGAATTTCCACCGGAACATTCCTAGTTGACCCAGTGTCTGTAGTTGAGGCCAAATGTGCAAGCGCATCAACTATGGAGTTTTATGCCTTGAGGATTTAGGAGATCTTATATTCCTGGAATCCCTCGAGCAATGACTTGGTCTTCTCGAGATAAGTCGTCATGCTTGGCTCTTGAGCTTCATAGTCTTCCAGGATTTGATTGAAAATGAGTTGGGAGTCACTAAAGATGTTCAGTTTTGTCGCTCCCAGCTCTTTCGCCAATCTGAGGCCAGCGATGAGCGCCTCATACTCAGCTTCGTTGTTGGATGCTTGGAATTTGAATCGAAGAGCGTATTCCACAACGACTTGTTTTGGGGAGATCATGACCATACCAGACCTGCCCCGCTTCCCATAATGTTAGAAGATTCGTCCATGTATAGATTCTAAGTAAAAGCATCAGTTTGAGCATGGACTTTGCTCGTCATAGAGTCAGATGTTGTGGTGACTCTAAAGTCTGACATAGCTTGAGCTTTAATGGTTGTCCTTGGGCGATAGCTGATGTCAAACTTGTCAAGCTCGATAGACCATTTGATGAGTCAACCTAAAGTTTCAGGCTTAGTTAGGATTTGCCTGAGTGGTTGATCAGTCAGGACCACGATTGAATGAGCTTCCAACAACTCGTCGTGAACCCAGAATGACTACAGTGACGGACTCTTCGACTGGCCTCGAAAGAATCGCACTTAGTGACTCTTCAGTAAGTTTCAGCTGTCATTTGTTTTCTCTTCTTTTTGTTCTTGTTTTTAGCCTAGGTCAAGTACTTACTTTCTCAATCATCCCATAGGATTCAGACCACCTTCGCCGTGATCCTAGGACTTGGTTTGAGAAATAGAAAATAAAGGGTAGATTTTCACATGAATCGTCTTCTAGTTCGAGCGAGTGTGATGACCCCCCCAAGTCATCCCTCTCGGCGAGGACCGCCGGGCATTGAGAAACTCATTAGGGGTTATCTGATTGTTAGCCCTATTAGGACTTTTAGGCCAGAATCACCCCGGCCGGAAGTTGTTTATAATGACCCAGTCTCTGTAAGTCTTAATTAATTATTACAGATTCGCATTGCATTTCTTTTTGTTAACCTGCTACTCTTTATGTTGTTTACGCCGGAAATGGAGGTCGTCATGGAATAGTTTGTGGAAACCTTTTCATCACCTCCTCCCAAACCTCAGTCTCCACCGAAATCGCTGGCAGTTCTTGCAACCATTGCCGTTGTGAAAGCCTTGCTTCAGCTAGATGCCTTGGTTATGCGTCAGTTGGATGATATTTCTTTAAAAATTGACCATTAATTGGCGCTACATGCATTTCTCCATTAATGTTCATTAACTGATAAACCCCTTTTCCTAAAATGTTCCACTAGAAATGGCCCTTCCCAAGTAGGGGTCTATTTGCCCGTAACTCGGCGCTTCTGACCGATGGGTAAGATTGCTTTCAACACTACATCTCCTTGAGCAAAAGATTTATGCCGAGTCTTCTTATTGTATGCTTTTGCCACTTTTATTTTTTGTACTTGCATCCTGTTAAGTGCGGCGAGATGTACTTCATCCAAATCCTCTAATTCTTGCATCATAGCTTGATTGTAATTTTCGGCCGAAAGATTATGTTGCTAAGCTACCCTTAAAGACTTAATTGTTACTTCCAAAGGAAGTCCAACATCATGGCCCTAAGTCAATGCAAATGGTGTTGTCCCTATCGCTGTGCGCTTCGAAGTCCTAAAAGCCCATAAAGCACTATATAGTTTTTCATGCCAAGTTCTAGGTTTATCTTTAATTGTTTTTTGAATGATGGCCTTAAGGATCTTGTTGCTTGACTCAGCTTGGCCATTGCCTTGCGCATAATACAGCGTTGAATGTTGCAGGATAAATCCTTGTTCTGCAGCGAAATTCTGCATTTGTCGTGCTAGGAACATTGTGCCGCGATCTGCTACTATGGTCTCTGGTAACCCAAAACGATGAATTATCTTCTCCATGATAAATCGAATTACCTCAATGTGAGTGACCTTCTTCATAGGCTCGACTTCTACCCATTTGGTAAAATAGTCTGTGGCAACCAAGATGAATTTGTGTTCGGCGCTCGAACTCAGCGTGATTTGACCTATCATATCTATTGCCCATCCTCTAAAAGGCCAGGGTTTAATCACTGGATTTAAAGATGCAACCGGAACGTGCTGAATTAGACCGCACATCTAGCATGGGACACATGCTTTGGCAAATTCAATGCAATCTTTCAGTACACTCGACCCATAATAGCCGTGCCTGTGAATTAGCCATCTCATCTTGTGACCCGACTGATGAGCACCTCTTTTTCAGTGGTGGAATAGTTGAGTTGGGCATCAGTGAGGGTCTTGCTTGCATAGCAAATGACATGGGGTAACCTACCAACTCGTTGTCCCAAAACGACACCTATGGCGTAATCGGATGCATCACACATAATCTCAAAGGGTTCACTCCACACGGGAGGTCTAATGATGGGAACGGAGATCAACAAAGACTTAAGTTTATCAAAGGCACGGATACAATCATCATCAAAGGCAAATGAGGATCCTTGGCAAGTAAATTGCACAAGGGACGTGAAATTTTGTTAAAATTTTTTATGAATCTTGGATAAAAATTGGCGTGTCCTAAGAAAGATCTAATTTCCTTAACAGTATGTGGAGGTGGAAGATTAGAAATTAGATCAACTTTAGCCTTATCAACCTCAATTCCCTTAGAAGAAATGATATACCCTAATGCAATACCCTTTTTGACCATGAAGTGGCATTTTTCCCAATTTAAAACAAGATTTTTCTCCTTGTAACGACTTAAAACCAATGAAAGATGATGCAAACATTCATCAAAAGAAGACCCAATGACGAAAAAATCATTCATAAAAACCTCAAGGAACCGCTCTACTATATCGGAGAAAATGAGGTGCAAGGGTGCTGCTTTGAAGCTTGGCGTTGTGACTTCGGCTTCCTCAAGATGTGGGCTGGGCCGGGCTGCTGCGTGATTGGGCCTGCATAATGGGCCGGCAGATGGGCCTTTATTTCTTCTTCTTTTCGTTATATTTTTGGGCTTTTCAATTTAAAAACCTACAACATCAAATAAAACTAATTAATAAAAATTCTAATTTTAAATGTAGCCTAAATAAATACAACCTAATAAAATCTAAGAATATGACAAAAACTAATAAACCCACTAATTAACTAAATAATAAAAATAAGAATTAAAACACTAAAAATTTCTAAAAGACATAGACAAAAATATAAGATTTTTGGATAAAATATGTTATAAGTTGAGCTCAACAATCACCATAGGGAGCCCTAGTCTTATTTTCCAAAAAGCATGATGGATCATTGCGACTCTGCATAGACTATCGGAAGATGAACCAAGTCACCATCAAGAACAAGTATCCATTGCCCAAAATTGACGAACTATTTGATCAACTTAGTGGAGCAAAGTATTTTTCAAAGATTGATCAGAGATCCAGCTACCATCAACTCAGAGTTCGAGAAGAAGATATCACAAAGACAGATTTCCGCACGAGATACGGACATTATGAATTTGTTGTGATGTTGTTTGGATTGAAAAATGCACTTGCCGCATTTATGGACCTGATGAATCGAGTATCCCGTCCATACTTGGACAAATTTGTTATTATCTTCATCGACGACATCTGATCTACTCCAAGACTAGAGAAGAGCACAAAGAGCATCTGAGAATTGTTTTAAAACATTGTTTGGGAAGTAGCTTTATGCCAAGAAGTCAAAGTGTGAATTTTGGCTGACAGAATTACAGTTCCATGGCCATATCATTTATAAAAAAGGATTATCTCCTGATCCCAGCAAAATCGAAGCAGTACTAAAATGGGAACAACCGAAGAACATGACAGAAGTCTGCAATTTCCTTGGACTAGCAAGTTATTACAGAAGGTTCGTAGAAGGTTTTTCCAAGATTTCTACTCCGATGACTCGATTTACTCAGAAAAGGAGCCAAATTTGAATGGAGCGAGAAATGTGAAGAAGCATTCCAAGAGCTTAAGAAGTGACTGACAACTGCCCCAGTGTTAGTCATGTTGGAATTGATAGAATTAGAGCATCCAACCCAAAACCAATTGGCAATGGGTGGAGAGGCCCAAGACTTATAAGCACATATGCTAAGCTCTAGTTTTCCGATGTGGGACATTGCTCCACATTACTCTCAACAGGAATATGCTCTAATGCAAATCGTTTTAATAAACTATTATGTATATTTCTAACATCATGGCCAAACTTGTCTTTTATGTTTCATCCTTCATATACATACTATATCCTAATATATGTGTATATGCATAAAAGAGGTCCATGGTTTCAAGTTAAAGGAATAATGTCTTAAAGAAGTTAGGACAGTGAGACTTATATTCTTTAGTACTTGAACTCTAAACTGTTCCTGGTTGCAGGATTGATATCTGGACAATATCAAATCCGGTAAGACCAACATGATCTATATATCTCAGTTTAACATCTAGAATAATCGGTCTCAGATTATCGATGTAGTGACACTAGGAGAAGATCATAGGTGCCAGAAATGATTCACTGAACTTGACCGACGTAACAAATACCTGTCATGGAGTATTACACACCTGTCAACAGAAAATCGTTAAGTTTTGATAATACAACTGGTCCCTAAACTTGAGACGTCATGGTTGTCCTGTACGCTCAGTCGCTATGCTTTAACTGTATCATAAGTCTAAGCTCCTAAAGTTTAGTCAAAGGTACAGATTGGGCATAGTCACTAACGTATGGGGACATATGTGTGTTCAACAAAGATTTGGTACCTCAAGTTCAAAAAGTTGCATTAAGGTACACCAACTACGAAATCATGTCAATTAAGTACCTTCGTTAGTCTGACCGTCAAAAAGGCCGTTATCTGATGACATGACACACCACTAAAGGGCTTCATTTCAATTTAGTACCTCAACTTTACCATGTTTTCCAAGTTCATACCTCAAGTTAAAAAACTTACAAATAAATAAATGTTTTCTAATTTTTATCTCAACTTCACCCCAACTTTTGACCCATCAAATCTTCACCAAAATCAACAATTTTATACTCATTTTGAAGCTATGAATCTCCTCTTTATAACCATATAGAAATAATTCAAAAAGGAGCTATGAAACCCGAGATAAGTAGTCACAAATTAGGCTATCCGAAATTGCCAATTTGTTTGGAAAATTTGGCAATTTCGGGTTGCCTACTTTGTGACCAATTATCTTGGGTTTCCTAACTTCTTTTTGCATGATTTTTATATGGTTGTAAAGAGGAGATTCATAGCTTCAAAATGAGTATAAGATTGATAATTTTGGTGGAGATTTGATGGGTCAAAAGCTGGGGTGAAATTGAGACAAAACTGGAAAACATTTATTTATTTGCAAGTTTTTGAACTTGAGATATGAATTTAAAAAATATGGTAAAGTTGAGGTACTAAATTGAAATTAAGCCTTTTAATGGTGTGCCACGTCATCAGATAACGATCTTTTTGACGGCCAGACTAACGGAGGTACCTAACCGACACGATTTCGTAGTTGGGGTACCTTAATTCAACTTTTTGAACTTGAAGTACCAAGTTGAAAAGTGGTGTATAGTTGAGGTATATAATTGTAATTAACCCAAGAATCTATCACGCCTGGTAATAGGAGAGATGTTCCAAGAGGCAACAAATATCAAGATTCAGGAATCTCTGTCCAGAGTATTAGATCATGGAAACAAGCTCTCATGATCGAATGTAATCTATACATAAGTGTTGTACCTCAAGTATTCTAGGATTGACAGAATTCCATATCCGATTATAATACAGGAAAATAGGATGATACAGAGATTGTATTGTATTGTAATCGAAGATTGAATAGGTTCTTCTCTTTTCCGGTTAATCTGGGCAGCCATGACATACTGCTAGGTGTTAATCGTGCCTTGTGGAGACCTATGGGTTAATTGGTAATTTTACCCGAATTAGGTCACTTTAGGAATGTGTCCTAAAATCCACTACTAGAATCAATTAGAACCTTAAAGGTCACACGCCAATAGGTGTGGGATGGTTTTAGAAATGGGCTTGAGCAGAATTAATTAAAGAGTTAATTAATTGGGCTTTACACTAATTAAAGAAAATATAAATGATGGGCCTATTAATTAATTTTGGGCTAATAGGTTAATTAATTAACATTGGGCTATTGGGCTTAGTAATTAATAAAGTTGTTAATTAATTAATATTTGGCTAATAGACTTATTAATTAATTAATAATCAAATTAAAGGTTAATTTCCTAGTCAAATGGACCAACAAACTTGGTCTATAAGACTAGGTGGCAGGCCCCCTTATAGTGGAAAGATGGTTTCCACTCAAGTCTATAAATAAGGTCTTAAATCAAGAAGTCAGACTAATGGAAGTTTTTGTAGAATTCATTCTACGTTCTTTCTATTTCTAAAAGCCACATTCGCAAAAGAGAGCTAGCACTCTCATTCTCTAGTGAGCTTAATCCCTTCATCTCCTCCTAACGTGGACTAATTAGAGGTCATATATCTTTGTGTGATTAGAAGATCCAAATAATAAAGAGCTTGTGGATTCACACTTTGATGGGCTTCCAATCAACAAAAAAAGGTACGAATCCTCCTTGGATAGATCATGTCTTATTGCATCATATTTCAATCTGAAGCATGATCATATGAATTTTTATTTCTGCTGCATTTATATGTGACAGGACCGCCCCCGAATTTCATCCTGAAACCCGAAGGGGTCCTGTGGGAATCCAAAATCAAGGAAAATCCTACCAAAAATTCGGCAGAACCTCCCCTGAAAATGGACTAACCCAGAAATTTCAAACCTGTTAAAAACACTTCTAATACGTCAACCACCTCTACCACAACCAAAAATAAGGTCTCAACACCACAACAAGTAATATAAATCTAATCAACTATACAATCATATTTCAATCTAATATTTTCAAGGGAAACCTTGATCCCAATATACCAATAAGCTGAAGATGAGAAACTTGAATGCCTCGACGTAGTACGGTCCGACCTCAGCTATCGCTATTGCCTGGGGAAAACGTAAAAATATCAAAATATGAGAAACAAACTCTCAGTGAGTGGACAAAATAAACTTCAAAACCTTTCATAATTCCATTTTCGAACATCATCTCAAAATCACTAAATCTTTCTTGATTCTGAAACTGAAACCAACAACTTCAAACTTTGAAATCTCTTATGAACATAAAGAATAATGGGAAATAATAGAAATGCTATAACTTATAACATCTCTAGCTAAAACTTCTTTCGAGTCTCGAACTGAAAGAAAACAACTAAAAATATTTTTATCTAATAAAGTTTTTAGCAAAAACGTTGGCCATATAAGTACCCAATTGACAGGCTCCACATTGGTACCGTACAAGACCGTCGCACCAAGTGGACCGTCTATATAACCTTCCACCCATACCGTCGCATCGCCGTCATACGAGTGGACTTACGGTGTCCCTTGTACCGTCGCAACGCCGTCATACAAGTGGACTTATGGTGGCCCTTGTACCGTCGAATCGCCGTCATACAAGAAGCCACAATGTCATACGTGTACTTAGATTGCCCTTCCACCCACACCGTCGCAACGCCGTCATGCGAGTGGATTTAGGGTGTCCCTTGTACCGTCGAATCGCCGTCATACAAGTGGACTTATGGTGGCTCTTGTACCGTCGAATCTCCGTCATACAAGAAGCCACAATGTCGCACGTGCACGTAGACTACCCCCAAAGGGCGAAGCATCCCGACACACGGCCCAAAGCCTATGTGTGTGCCGTGATGGGTCCCAAAGACCTATCAGTAGCCATATCGAAGCTGGGTACTTATACGGCGTTTATAATTCATCCATACTAAATTATCTCGAAACCACTCAAAATAATCTTTATGCTGAAATTAAATCTTAACTTTCTCACACATTTCACTATCGACTCAAGTTTGAGCAAGTCCTTGGAATTGACAAAATTGCCATGTTTGTAAAGTTTATCTCTCACAACTAGTAAAATCAAATTAAAGTATTAATTCTCAAATAACAATCATTTTATAAATCAAAACTTAAAATAAAAAAACCTCCATTGAAGACGAATAATTCCTTTGACAAGAAGATAGAAACATTAATTTGACAAAAAAAAACATACTTTGAAAATCATAACTCATATATAAACGGGTCAATTCCCAAGATCTTTCAATTCAAGCCATATTTAGATAAATCAATAGGGCATTTATTTATAAGGCATGCAAAACATTTCAAAAGTAAGAGTCCACTCACATATCCAAATTAAATCTCAAACTAAAAGAAGAAACTTGTCCATTCATGTCAACATGTCCAACAATGCAAAACAGACTTTACTCAATTCATTATTTCATCATTTAACTCAAAATTGCAAAAGTAATATAAAAACTATAAAACCCATAAAATTTGGAAGCAAAAGAAAACCCACTCGCAGAGGTAGTCTTAGCTTCGATCCTCCGCCGGATCGTCTCGACCCACGGTCGTCTCACGAATAAATAGAACCATAAAATATATCATTAGTCTCGACTCAACCACGAAAAGAGTGTGTGTATGAACGAACCTAACGTCGCACCCCATACTTGTACAACCCAACGATTAAATTACTTACTCACATAAATCCTAAAACACTCCCTCCTTTCTCGGCACTCCTTAGCTCAAACCAACTTCAACCACAACTCCCAAACACTGTCTAAACTCAAGGAAACCTGCGTAAAGCATACCTCGATCGGAAAATTCGTCCTAAGGTGTGAGTTTGGTATCGCTAAAGTCTCAATCTTCTGTCCAAACACCTCTCGGCTTCTCCAACAACTTCGGACCTAACTAAGTTCAGCCATCAACTTAGAAATCACTCTAAAACATATTTTATTTTCCAGGGTTGATCGTGGGGGATCGAGACAGCCACTGGTGCCGCCCAAAGTGGTTGTTTTCAACACCAAATTTGCCAAATAAAAATCAATTTCCTCAAAAACACCCTATCCTTAAATCTTATACATAAATTGGAATTCCTAGGATGGAAATTTGTCCAAAAATACATCAAGAACAACCTTTAAATTCGAAAACCCAAGGGAATCCAAAATAGCTAAAAAATTTTAGATTTTCAACTTCCTAATTACTGAAATAAATCAACATAAGTCTAGGGGAAGGAAGGCTTATCAAGAGTGGAGAAAAACCCACCTGGAAACACGTTGAATTGAGGCCGAAGGTGGCTGGAACCGACGAAGTGAAGGGGCGGCGCGAGGTGGTTTTACTGGCTGGTTTTCGCGTGCAGGGGGGGCAGCTCGGCGAGAAGAAGGGCTGGGCTGTGTTGGTCGGCCAATGAGGAGGTCGCCGGTGAGCCTAGGTGGCCAGAGATTTGGCGAGATCGAGGGAGAGGCAGCAACTGGGTTTCTGGTTGATCTCTGTGCACGCGGGGCTAGGCGATCAAGGGTCGCTGCTGGGTGGTTTCTGCGCCGGCAAGAGAAGGTCGCGCAGTGGCCTGATCGACAGTGGGTGGCCGATGGCGAGGTGAGTGGGGGTGGCTGGGCTGGTGCGCGCAGGGGAGAGGGCGCGGGGGTGGAGTGAAGACACCGGGGGGGGGAGAGTGCGGGGAGAGAGAGATATATAAAGGAGAGAGAATGTTCTAGAGAGAGAGAGAAATTTCTAGAAAGTCTGATTTTTAAACCCCAATTTGTCATTTTACGAAATTGCCCCTCGCTTCAAACGCCCATATCTTTCAAACTGTAACTCCGTTTTACGCGTACTTCGCGCCTGCAAACTCGTGGGATCGGGATCTATCCAACGGGTCAAAAGTCAAAATCAAAAGCCTACTAATTCCAAAAGTCAACTTTGGAGTCAAGTCTAATTTAAAACGTAAATAAAACAAATAAATTCTAAACATTCTAATTCTCAATAAACTCCCAAAGTAAATACAAAAATTTTTCCAAGGTTGCAAAAACTGAACCTCCTTGAAATCCTCTTAAAACCAAAGTTACATAAAATTTTTAAATTCCAGTGAAATTTGGGTCGGGTTGTTACAATATGATCAATTTCCAATAAGTTCTGCCCAATGACAAAGATCTTTATGAAGTCTACACCAACGCATCCACAAGAGGAATTGGAGGTGTACTGATGCAGAATGGGCAAGTGATAGCCTATGCCTTGAGACAGCTGAAAGAATATGAAAAGAATTATCCAACTCATGATCTGGAGTTAGCCGTTGTTGTATATGCACTAAAAATCTGGAGATGCTACTTGTATAGAGGTCAATTCACTGCATGTTTTCTCGAATCACATGAGCCTCAAGCATATATTCACTTAGAGAGATCTGAATTTGCAACAACAACGTTGGAGGGAGTATCTTAAAGATTATGATTTTGAATTACAGTTTCATCCAAGAAAAGCCAACAAAGTAGCTGATGCACTGAGCATGAAGAAGTTCGACTCAAGCCAGTTTATTGATGGCAGAACGAGAGATCCTAGAAACTTTGGATCAGTACAAATTAAGTTAACATACGCCATGATGGAAGAATTGCAAGTATGCAGATAGAGCACCAATTGGAGCAAGAATTAATTCGAGAATAGGAAGAAGATCCAAAGATACATCAAAAAAAGAAGAAGTTACACTCAGGAGATGCACCTAAGGAATGGAAGGTACATTCTGATGGAAGTTTGAGATACAAAGACAAAATAGTTGTGCCAAACAGGAAAAAACAAGACAGCGAGTTCTAAACGATGCTCATTCTTCCAGTTTTGTTATGCATCTTGGAGGAACGAAAATGTATCAAGATCTGAAGCGAAGATACTGGTGGAAAGGTATGAAAAGAGATGTGGCTGATTTTGTTAACCATTGTGTGACCTGTCAACAAGTGAAAGCCGAACACCATAAGCCGTCTGGATTGTTGCAACCGTTACCTACTTCAGAGTGGAAGTGAGATTGTGTTACGATGGATTTCATCACAGATATGCCAAGAACTAAAAAAAGACACAATGGTATTTAGGTTATCATGGACAAACTCACGAAGTCAACTCATTTCTTGCCGGTCAAGATGAACTCACCCTTTGATTATTTGTTGATCTCTATGTCGATGGATTGTTCAATTGCATGGTATTTGGAAGACGATTGTTTCCGATCGAGATTCCCGATTTACCTTTCGATTATGGCAGAAGTTGCAATCTGAATTAGACACTCAGTTAAACCTTAGCAGTGCTTATCATCCGCAGATGGATGGGCAATCTAAAAGAGTTATTCAAATACTAGAAGATATGTTGCGAGCTTGTGTTCTATATTTCAGAGGTAAGTGGAATGAGTACTTACCGCTCACCGAGTTTGTGTATAACAATAGTTATCAAAGTAGTATCAAGATGGCACCATACGAAGCACTTTAAGGAAGGTCGTGTCAATCGCTGCTCTGTTGGGCCGATGTTGAAGACCGAGTTGTTTTGGGTCTTGAAGTGATTAAAAAAACGACCGAGAAGGTCAAGATAGTCAAGAAACGACTAGAAACCGCCCAGAGTAGGTAGAAATCGAATGTTGATCAGAGGAGGAAGCCTCTGGAATTCAAAGTTAGAGACTTGGTGTTTCTAAAAGTTAGTCTTTTGAAGGATACGTTTTAGTTTGGTATGCGAGGCAATTTGGCACCCAGGTATATTAGACCGTTCAAGGTTTTGGAACGTGTTGGGTGTCACACCCGGAACCCTGGGTATGCAACATATCACCTACCTTGAATGCCCCAAGAGATTAATACCACTAAATCAAGTATTCCAAGATACTCAAGGCGGGTTAAGCCTTTTGGGTTAGTATGGGTTGGATCAAAAATAATAATTAGCAGAAAACATAAGAAGTAAAAATAAAACTAGCTTCTTCACAAACCAACACCCAAGGTTATGGTAGTTCATTGTAACCTTGAAAAATTAAATAAATTCGAAATACAAAGCAAACGTAGGATAAAGGTTTCAAAGCTACGCAAACGTAAAATCAAAAAGTAAATAGCTCAAAACCATCTTTAAACAATGGAGGAAAATTCATTCAAAACATACAGGATACGAGAAAACAATTAAATGACATCACCAACTAAATCCAGGTAGTTGACAAGTCTCACGATGCTACTCTGCTCAACTCTCGTCTAAGTTCATCTCTTTACTGTGGTTTATACCTATAAAAACATCTAATAAACAAGGAACAAAACAAATGTAGGGGCTAAGCATCACATACGATTATAGCTTCCCCTTAGGGGACCCTGGCTAGTTTGAAAACCACAAAAACTTTTTCAATGTAAATCATAGTGGAAATCATTTTATGTTGGATCCTTAAATCATCAAAATAAGTTTCAAACCTTTCCTTTGAAATCCTTTCAAAACATTTATGACTTGGCTGTACATGTACATAATTATATAATTATGCAATTTCATAACAAATCATTCATACTTGATGGTAAATACACATTGGTACAACTATGATGTCAGCCATATTAAATAAATAGCTATCATAGTGAGAGTGTCACAGTAAACAGAGATAAAAATTTGCATTTGAGTAACCATACCATCTGCCATCTGATCAATTATGAGCATTTGTTTCGCACGGGCGTACGTCGCAACGTAATTGCCTTGGCTAGGCCCTTCATAATTTTAATGATCATTTCTTCTAGAAGATTTAAGGACTTGACTAATTGTTTTAATCCAAAGCAATTGCACAAATTAATTTAGATTAAATTAAACACAAGTACTATCCAAGTAACTTAAATAATAACCACTAATTAATTAAGATTGAATAATGACTTAAGTCCAACTTAATCTCTATCATAGGGTTATGCTAAGCCTAATATGTTATTAGTCTTAAATTAAATCTCTAAATAAAGGCTACAACTAATCATGCTTGATTAACCAAATAAATTAAGTAATTAAATCTCGCTCCAAAATAAACCTAGACATGCTTAATCAATAAATAAATCCTATTTAATTAATCTAAGCATGCAACCTAATATTATTAAAGCCTATGAAACATAAATAAAAAGAAATGTTAGAACACTTACTCGGTTGTAGACCTTCTTAGCTAGACTCCACTAAGCTCTCAAGCTTGGGACTTCTCCTCCAAGAGAAGACTTCAAAATATTTTACTAGGAGGGAGCTTCTAAAAAATATGAGCTTGCTCCAGAGTAGAAAGAATAAAAATAATTATAGAGAGAGAGAAACCAAAGTTAGAGTGAGAAGCTCTCAAACTTTATTTGGTAGTGCAAGTGAAAATGAGGTACAAGGGTCTTTATTTATAGGCACAAGAGGTTGGGAAGAAGTTGTAAGTTTCCAATGTGGCACAAATCGCATTAAAAATGCACTAACAATAGAGGAAATCTTAACTGGGTTAAATGGAGATCAGTGGGTCGAAAAAAGGATGTATTTTGTGAGAGGAAATGGGCGAAATCGGCTAGGGAGACGGGCGGGTCGACGCGCGGGTCAAGGCGACTTATCCGGTTGTAACCGGATCATCCAATGGAATGGACAAATCAGATTAGATTGGCTTTAATGAGGTTAAACAGTAACGATTAAAAGACGGATCAGTGCACCACAGCCATGTGCACGCGCTTCATCAGCGCCTACTGGCTTCTCGTCAAACGCGTTGGGCCAATGGCATGCACCATGTGGGCGGTTGTCTGCCCAGTCAGCAATTCTTTTTAATTTCTTTTCTTTTCCTATTTTTCTAATTTCTCAAACTTCAGAAATTCACCAAAAATAGCTCAGAACTCCAAATAATTCCCAGAAAAATCCTACGGACTCGTCTTGATGAGCACTAATTTTCTATGACCTCAAAATAGTTAAATCACTTCTAGAAAAAATTATGAAAAATCATCCTCTCATAATTTAATTCCAAAAAATGAAAATAAATAAAAATAATCACCAAACTCTTGAATTTCCTTTTCCAAAATTCACTTCCACACAACTAAACTTTAGAACTACAATCAAAGGTCTAAGTTAGTTAAAACAAAGTTAAAGGAAAGTCTAATTCTTTTAAACAAACCTTAAGAACAAGGTTGAAAAGCTTAAGTAACAAAATTATCATAAACCAAAAATTCGAGTTGTTACATTCTACCCCCCTTAAAAGAATCTCGTCCTCGAGATTTAACAAGAGGAACTAACTAATTGACAACAACTCTTTTCTAAGTGTCAAACTCTAGTTACCGCGAAACTTGCATTTCCTTCTTGTGACAAGAATCATTTCGACGAGGACAAGGCATATATAAAAGCATTGTGTGTGTAATGTATGGTGTGATAAATTATTAATGCATACAAATATATTTTTAACTTTCATGTACGTCCATTTAATGAGTCATTCTCGTTCTCCTTACTAGAACGGTCTAATCTAATTCGAATGTTACCCTTTGTGCATCCATCTCAATTTAACTAAATTGAAGCAACACAAGGGCTCACATCATCAATCTGTAGTCATTGTCACAAAACCCAACTAACACATCATTACTTCAATCATATCGATTCATGTATCATGGTGGCTTGTTTCTACATCTTGATTCACTGTTACAAGCCCAACTGGCATATCTCAACTCTTTACCCCTTAAATTTCCCTCTTAGTACTTATACTGGTTTTTCAAAGTTCATATAACATATCTCAATCTTACCCTTTTTTCCTCTCAGTACTTATACGGGTTTTTCCTTACATGGCACGTCATGCTCCAATGACAATTGAATTTCAATACACCATGAGAAACACTTAACCTTCCCATAAAATCAAATCATAAGTAGTGCACCTTGATTCTTCAAGCGAACATGTCTCAACCAATTATGCGTTCCACTTGCCAAATACATTAAGGTGTCAACTTTCTATACAACCCAAGCAATTTCTTTCGTGTCATCCAAACCTCAAGAATATTGACACTCATTTTGCTCTAGGTATTTCCAATCCATCGTGTTACTTCTTTCATCACTTCAACCCTCTCAATATCTCAGGATCAATCAACAAGTTCTTTTTATTATTTTAGCCAAATAGGGATATGATGCAAACAAATTATTACACAATCAAACTTCTTTCTTTAGTGCACTTGTCCAGGATAGTTCTTTTAGCTCAAGTTATTTTCCTTTAGTCATCCATATCAACAAGTCACAATTTCCTTTTCACCAAAGAGATCACTTTGACAACTCCATTCAAAAAGATCATTGCGCACATAACTCATGCGATCCTCTAAGGTAGAAACATAGACTCATTCAAGTGGCGTCCACTTCCAATTGAGTATTCCAAAATCATATAAATCCTTTCTCCTCAAATAGTCACTTAATGGTAGCAAAATCACAAATCGAACTTTCAGAAATTAACGACTCAAACGATGCACTAGAATCCTTGATTCTAAAATAAAAGTCTAATTCACAAGTCATCATTACTCAAGTAAAACTTAAGAGATCATTCAATCAAGAAATCCATGAAAGCATTTCCAAAACAAATGTTTTTCTTTCATATACCAAGTCTTCTTGTACTCCCTAGGCAGTCTCAAATGAACATCCAATTTTTCCCAACTTAGTAACATAATTCATTATGTGAAATCATCTCCTTATGTCATAGTCAAACATCTAGAGTCTTATTGTATCAATTTTAGAAAAATGTTACGGGAAACATCAAGCCAAAGACATCATTGTTGATCAGACGAAGAGTCTACGTAATCTCCTATTAATCAATCTCATAATTGTTTTAGTATAAAAACATGCATGAGATCTCCAATGAATTGACGATAATGACATAAGAGATATTCTTTATAAGAAATTTATCTTTCAAAATCACAAAGTCACAATGACGATTATCAAACAAGTAGTAGTCACAATCACATTAACATTTAAACTCTTGATTAGAGTTACAAATCCTTATAATGTTTCTAACACATGTCCATTACCTTTTTCAATTGCGATGTTCTTTAACTGTTCTTGTAATTCTCTCAAAACTCTCGTAGGTACTTCAAACTTTCAAAGTAACCAACTTGCAATTCCAAATGTGAGAATTCCTCCAATTACTCGTGAAGCGTTAAAGAAACAATTCCAACTTGCACAGGATACCACAAAATCAATTTCGTCTTAATCCATGATATGGACAACTTCACTAATCAAGCAAGCATACAAGAATCAAACAAATGCAAATGAAACCGATAAAATTCCAACTTAAAATTTTATGAATTTGAAGATGCAAAGTCATTCCAAGTGTGGTTCACGTTCTCAAATTGCTCCTCCTACACGAACATCCTTTTTGCCTCAATAAAAGGCGCATATCCTCACTACAACAAAAACAGGATATGACAACGTCAATAATACAACGCGCGAAATGATTGTTGTTGAAAGCACTCATTAACAACGTGCAATTAAGTGCCTGTTGTCGTACACTATTATTAATATTACTTTCACAACGTGCATAAAATACGTTATTAAAAACTTATACGACAACACATAGTGCGTGTTGCGAAATTTTTTCACATATGACCACTTATAATTGCTCGTTGTCATTTATTTAGGAAACAACAATGTTCGTTTGTTGTTGTGAAGTTCTCTAATAATGACTACGTGCATAAATTGTTGTTATATCCTGAAATTATTGGTGCCCAACCCATCACTGAAAAGAAATATTTGGCGCCTACATTTCAGCTCCAAGTCAGAAATCCCACTCTCACCTCATTTTCTGTCTCCTCTCTCCCCGGTTCTCTCTCTCTCTCTTCGGTTTCTCTCTCCCTCGCGCTGCACAATGCAACCGCCGCCATCACCGGCGCGTGAGGGCGCGTCCGGCGACGGCTGCCAGAGGTCAAAGGCCCACCAGCCTCGTCGTCCCTCCTTCTTGCCCTGCCTGGTCTCCGTTCAACTTAGGATATCCCAAAAACCCGAACCCAGTTCAAGGCCGATCGGGCCTCCGGCGAAGACTCGTCTTTTCCGGCGGATTTGAGGGCGGCGACCACTTGGGTTTTCTTCACAGGCCCCGGCGAGTTCAGCCATGGCCTCCCCTAGCTCCGACGACCCCTCATGGCGGCAAATAGAGAAATTTCAGGCCGGCGGCTTCTCCGGCCAGTTCGAGCTTTTCCGGCGAGATTTGACCCTTGATCCAGTTATGAGAAATGATCCTCTAGGTATGGGCTTTCTTTCCCCCTTGTTCTTGCGTGTCAATTTTGAGAATCTGGATATTTGAAATTTTAGGGATTGTACCCATTTCGGGTTTACCTTGAATTGAGCATATTTGAATGATTTTTCTGAGTTGTATTTCGTCCAATTGAAGTGCCTAGGTTGATTGGGGTTGATTTTTAGTTGAAAAACAAATTTTTTTTAGGATCTATCGCCGCTGCCACCACTGCCTCCGCCACTTGCGGCGGCGGGTCAGCGGTCGTTTGTCTCAATTTGCCCAAATTAAACTTCTAGGAGACCCTTGGAGGTTGTTTGGTGAGTTCTGTAAAATTTCCGCGTTGCTTATGTATTTCTATTTTGGACTATGTAATTGCTTAATTAAATTAAAATTGGACTTTGCCAATTGCTTGATCCTCACAAGAGATATAAGAGATCCATAAATGATTTGTCCAATGAAGTCCCAAGCTATTTTTAGATTGCTTTTGCAGTATGAGAGCCCTTCTATTGAAATGTGACTTCAAAATTAAAGGGAGAACTTGGGAATCACTTGCAAGGCCTTCAACAATTAAAAGGCTAATTTTGCTTGATTGAACAAAAAAATGTGCATCTTTAAAAATTTGTTGACATTTCATTAAGGCTAACTTGTTGTACATTTTTTTTTATTGAAATGGCAGGTTCATGAAAAGGAATTGCTCAAGAACTTGTGAAAAGAAGTCTTATTTGGTGATGACAAAGAGTACCTAAGCTTTATTGGAAGAGAATTATCTTTTTGTAGGTGGACTTTTGCTATTTTTAGGTATTGTAAGGTGGAATTTTGCTGTTTAGAAATGTCAAAGAGTTTGACACAGTAGGAGCATGTGTTGGATTTTAGGTGTTAGATTTTCAAGTAGACATTGAGAGTATATTTTGTGCTAGTATGTTGATTAACATGGTTGACTTGTGCTAAATAGTTGGTTTTTGTTTTTGACAGTTACTTGGTTGGTTGTATAAATGATATTAGTTCTATTTGGTCTATTTAATGAATGATATTGGTGGCTGGAAGATATGTTAATGATATTTAATTAGAAAATATTGCACCTTGGATGTGTTCATGAGCTAGGTTTACAAATTTAAATTTGTTTTATTGAAAAAATGTAAATTTTTATTTAATAACGTTCATATTTATGTGATGCAAAGAACAATGACAACAATAAAAGCATGTTGTCAAATGCAATAAGAATAACAACATGCACAAGATGTTGTGGAAAATACAACAACAATGTTTAAAAAACGCAGTTATAAGATACAACGTTTTTTACACGTTGTAGAAAAGTATTTAGCAACGTTCATTAACATTTTAGACAACTTCAAAAGCGCGTTGTTGAATGAGCAAAACTTTTAACAACTTCAAGATACGCAACGTGCATGCGAACGTTGTTAAACTGCTTTGACAACATTTCTCGCGCGTTGTCATATCCTGTTTTTCTTGTAGTGCCTTGACCATCTTGATTGACCTCTTGCTTCTTCTCAACTCGAAGTCGATTATTCATGGTTACTCTTGCTCCATATGGGCACTTGCTTTCAAAATGTCCACTCTCCTTATCATAAAAACATAATTTCTCTTTCTTGATATCTCTAACCAACTTTTTTTCCAGCATAAATCTCTCATAGTTGTGCTTCTCTAGCCAAAATTGCTTCCACTAACTCTGAGTATGTCAACAATCTTAGTCCAACTAAGTACTTTCGAATTCCATCTCTTAAACCTTGAATGAACTCGACTATTTTCGTGTACATCCTTAGTTCTTCATCAACTACATGATTTCAGGTCTTACTTCACAAATTCTCGAGTGAACTTAATCATATCCTCACTATCCAAACAAGCACCAAAAAAATGGTCAATATTAAAGCATATAGAAAACAGTTCAAACGAGCTTTCATCTAATATTCTTTACCTCTCACAACCCAAAAAAAAGTATGCATCAGAGGTACTTGCCTTGAGAATACTTGAGACCTCAATGTTCGTCACGAGTGTGTCAAAATCTCATATACCCCCAAACCAAATACATCATGCAACCCAATTTCGAAGTCTAAGAAGTATTGAATTCTTAAACCATTCATCACAGGCTAACATAAATCGATTGAGCTAAATAGCTTCCATCTTCTCCTATTTCAGTTTCTAAAGCTACAGAGAAATAACGACTAATGAGCAACTGCTCAAACTTTTTCCAAATCAATCTTGCTCCATTCATTCGAGTGCATTCAGACGTCTGCCAAGTTCTTGTTCTCCTTTGAGGAGGTGAGTTACCATTCTCACTCTATATTCAGGTGGTACCTTCAAAAAATCAAATCTTCCTTAAATACTCTCGATCCAACTTGCAGACTTTTCCTTCTCGGAGATTCCCCAAATCTCATAGGAGTCAGCTCTATAAAGTCATCAAAATACTTAGCTTATCGCTTAGGCTCTTGTTCCTAAGAGTCTCTTAAAATCGAACTTGATCTTCCAAATAACATTGGTCTAGATCATCCATAGGTTGTGCACAATGGTGAGGTCAAGACAGTATCTTGTCAACTTGATTAACCCAACTAAAAGGAATAACAATCATCTCCATGAACCGACTCTGAAGAAGAAAACCAACGCACATTCAAGAGATGGACCCTAAAAATTTGTAGAAACAACGTTCAACCACAATTTAAAAGAAGATTTTTGAATTCGAAACAAAAGACTTGGGTTTTACTCTCAACAAATCTTTTGAAATCCAAAAAGTAATTCTCAAGAGATTTCAAAACAAACCTTGCATTTTACACACATTTTCAAAATAAGAACTATTTGAAAATACTTCACCAGAATTTCAAAAGAAAACCTTTGAGAAAATAATCATGCAAAAGCCAATAAGAAATTTAACAACTTCAAAGATAAACATTTGCAAACAAATTAGTTCTGAATACCTTTTTTAAAAGCATTGCTCTTATACCACTTTCTGTCACACCCTGAACTCCAGGTATGCAATATGATACCCACCTTGAATTCCCCAAAAGATTAATACTACTAAATCAAGTATTAATTCTCCCAAGATACTCAAGGCGGTACGGGTTGGATCAGAGATAATAAATAGCAGAAAACATGAGAAGTAAAAATAAAACTTCTTTGCAAAACCAACCCCCAAGGTTGTAGTAGTTCATTGCAACCTTGAAGAATTAAATAAATTAGACATACAAAGTAAACGTAAGATAAAGGTTTCAAAGCTACACAAACGTAAAATCAAAAGGTAAATAGCTCAAAACCATCTCTAAACAATAGAGGAAAATTCATTCAAAACATACTCGATATGAAAAAATAATTAAATGACATCACCAATTAAATCCAAGTAGTTCACAAGTCTCACGATCCTACTTTACTCGACCCTTGTCCAAGTTCGTCTCTTTATCGTGCTTCATACCTATAAAAACATCCAATAAACAAGGAACAAACAAATGTATGGGTAAGTATCACATACGATCATAGCTTCCCCTCAGGGAACCCTAGCTAGTTTGAAAACCACAAAACCTTTTTCAGTGTAAATCATTGTGGATATCATTTTATGTTGGATCCTCAAATTATCAACATAAGTTCTTCAAACTTTCCTTTGAAATCATTTCAAAACATTAATGACTCGGTTGTACATGTACATAATTATAATCATGTAATTTCATAACAAATCATTCATACCTGATGGTCGATACACAATGGTACAACTATGATGTCAGTCGTAATAAATAAACAGCTATCATAGTGAGAGTGCCACAGTAAACAGAGATAGGAACTCGCATTTGGGTAACCATACCACATGCCACCTGATCAGTTATGAGCATTTGATTTGCACAGGCATATGTCGCAACATAATTGCCTTGGCTAGGCCTTTCATAACTTTAATGATCATTTCTTCTAGAAGGTTTAGGGACTTAAACCCAAGGTCACCAGTTATTCTACATTTACTCTCAAACCCATCACAATAAACATAATAATCATAGCGTGTTATAATAATTTAAAATCACGCACACACACACAAAGTTCATAGTCAGGAATGTAGGATAAATCCCCCTATCTGGAATCCAATGCTCTTCTTGTGTATGCATCCCCATCCATCAAGAAACCATCCGCTTTCTTGTCACGTCACAAAGAAATCCTTCAATAACTGGTGTCCTGGTATCCAACATACGACAACTTAGGCAAAAGTTAAGTTCAACACAATTTCATGAAGACCCTTCCTCTTGGGTCACACGTCCTTAAGAGACTCTAGTCCTAAGTAGACCAAACTCTTCTCTTTAGGGTTTATTAGTTTTAAGTTTTATCTTAAAGTCAAACAATTTGACTAATTGCTTTAATCCAAAGCAATTGCACAAATTAATTTAAATTAAATCAAACCTAAGTACTATCAAAGTAACTTAATTAATAACCACTAATTAAATAAGATTAATAATGGCTTAAGTCCAACTTAATCTCTATCATAGGGTCATGCTAAGCATAACATGTTATTAGCCTTAAAATAAATCTCCAAATTAAGGCTACAACTAATCATGCTTAATTAACCAAATAAATTAAGCAATTAAATCTCCAAAATAAACCTAGGCATGCTTAATTAATAAATAAATCCTACTTAATTAATCTAAGCATGCAACCTAATATTAAAGCTTAAGAAAAATAAATAAAAAGAAATGTTAGAACACTTACTCCGTTATAGACATCCTTAGCTAAACTCCACTAAGTTCTTCAAGCTTGAGACTTCTCCTTCACGAAAAGACTTCAAAATATTTTATTAGGAGGAAGCTTCTTAAAAATATGAGTTTGCTCTAGAATGGAAAGAATAAAAATCTCTCTAGAGAGAGAAAGAGAAACCAAAATGAAACGACCCAAACCTCGGGTCCATAAAAATACTGAACCTCAACCTTTTTAAACCTATTTTCTCTTTTTTTTGAGCCATGCACAACAACATAAATAAATACAATTTTACCAAAAACATTAAATCAAAAACATTGTGTAAAAACAATTAAATAAAACTCCTGAGTCCCATTGTCTCGTCTTCTCCCCACTGCTTCCTCAGCCCTGCTTAACCTGCAAAACAACTACAACCACACTGCACCATATCCATGGTGCACCGGGTCAATCAAACAAATAACCCGGTAAGCTCACTAGAGCTCGTATGAGTGAAATGATGAAATAATTATCCTTAAATCTCATATTTAATAATGATCCACAATATAATAATAATAATAATCACTCCATCATTCTGGCCAATCAATTGCCTAATCGTCAACTATTAACCTCAACATCAATCTTTCACATCCTAATTAATAACTTCAAACACAATTATATGCCTATACCATATCTCTAACTGATTCACGATAATCCAATCCACTCATCATATTCCATAATCTTATGACAAATCATCAACATTCCCATCCTCAAGATTCAAGCCTAAACTTAACCAAATCCTAGCAAACACTACAGACAAGCAACCAAACAAACAAATAGACTATCGCTCTTTGAAAATCCCCCTAATCTCACTCTTTGGAATCCCCTAGCTTTAAAACCTTTTCACAAATTCATTTTCGAAAATCA
This sequence comes from Dryas octopetala, assembly GCF_963921425.1. Taxonomy (NCBI): domain Eukaryota; kingdom Viridiplantae; phylum Streptophyta; class Magnoliopsida; order Rosales; family Rosaceae; genus Dryas; species Dryas octopetala. The sequence goes on from NC_141371.1 coordinate 18,713,166, forward strand.
TCTCAAAACTGTAAATCAATCTCTGAAGAACGATTAATGCTCTCAAAATACTCCACAATTGAAACTTCTCGCCACTCTAGTACCCGAAGAACTGCTGGTCATATACTGAGGTAACTAAACTTGCCACATCCCGTGCATAGGCACGAGCAGGCAGATAAGCTCGCCACTTCCCGTGCAGAGCCAATCAATGCACGGGCAGGCAGGTAAGCTCGCCACTTCCCGTGCAGAGCAAATCGATACACGGGCAGGCAGGAATGCTCGCCACTTCTCGTGCAGAGCGAATTAATGCACGAGTAGGCAGGATACTCGCCACTTTTCGTGCAGAGCGTATCAATGCACGAGCAGGCAGGATGCTCGCCACTTCTCGTGCAGAGCGAATCAATGCACGAGCAGGCAGGTAACTAGGCTCGCCACTTCCCGTACAGAGCGAATCGATGCACGGGCAGGCAGGTATTCTCGCACAACCTCAATCACAACATTCCCAAACCATCTCATAAATATCCTTGTTTCGCAATATAACGCCTCTTGTATTTCTTTTCAGACTCACATCGACATAGGCGTCATCATCAACCCTTACTGTTTTGTCCGAATTACACCGAATCTTTTCGGAAGTTGATTCCTACTCACGACCCATCACTTGTCTGTCACTCAAATCATACTAACATTTCCTCAATAATTAATTTGATCGTTTTGTATAATAACTGTCTATTCATCATTCACTAACCTCAACAATAAACATTCCTTAGCCTCAAATCCTCGTCAAATCATTCCCATGATTCAAATCCTACACCTAGCCTTCTCTAACATAAGTCAACAAACACACAAAACAGACAATTCATTAACAGTACTCTACATTAAAGTCTGATAAGTATCACTCATAATTTAACTACGTAAAAGACCGAAATACCCTTCACGGTGCCATTGCTCGGATACCAAATCCGGCAGCATAACGGCATCGGGAATGAGATTTCTCGAGCCCATGTACCTGTTAAGACCAGACAACCAACTTAAATATATACAGAATTCACAACTGGTCGTTAAATCGTCCAAAACGGGCGGCCGCCACCACACACGGTGGCTGCCCGGCTTTATACAACACAAAAATTTCACAAAACTCACCAAACAACCTCCAAGGATCTCCTAGAAGTTCAATGTAGGCAAAAAGAGACACACTGCCACTGACCCGCCGCCACAAGTGGCGGAGGCAGTGGTGGCAGTGGCGGCACAATCTAAGAAAATGATTTTTCAACTAAAAACTCAACCCAAATTCAACCTAGGTACTTCAATTGGATGAAAAACAACTCAGAAATCATTCAAGTAGGCTCAATTCAAGGCAAACCCGAAATGGGTACAAGCCCTAAAATTTCAAATCTTTAGATTCTCAAAATTGACACGCAATAACAAGGGGGAAAGAAGGCTCATACCTCGAGGATCATTTTTGACAACTTGACCGACGGCCAAATCTCACTGGAAATGGCCGAAAACGGCGGCGGAAGCTGGCGGCCGACTTGGCTTCCCGAGCTCATTGCTCCGTCTTGGAGCATCGTCTAGATGAACGGAGCCCATGGTTGAACTCGCCGTGGTGAGAGGAAGAGGATCCAGTAAGTCCGGTGTCCCGTCGTCGCCGGAAAAATGAGATCGCCGGCGTGAGCAGTGTTTTCTCTCGACTGTTCCTGCGCGTGGAAGAGCTTGCCGGTGCATGGGAGACGCGAGGGAGGATGGCCGGCAGCTAGGGGTCACGTCAGTGGCCTTCGGCCGTCGTGGGTTGGCCGGCGAAGGTGAGTTCTCACCGGAGCTGGCCGTGCACAGAGAGAGGGAAGAGAAGCCGAGAGAGAGTCGGGGAGAGAGGAAATAAAAAATAGAGAAAGAATGTTCTAGAGAGAGAAAGAGAGATCCTTGACTTTTTGGATTTTAAAAACCACTTTTGTAAAAATTACAAGTGTGCCACTCACTTCACATGTCCGTATCTTTCAAACCGTAACTCCGATTGACGCGTGCCGCGTGTCTATGAAATCGTGAGCTCGAGACCTATCCAACGGATCCAAAGTCAAAGTCAAAAGTCCACAAAATTTAAAAGTCAACTTTTGGGTCAAGCCCAATTTAAAACAAAATTTTAAAAATTAACCCAAAACCTTTTTAAATTCCGAATAATTTCTCAAAATCTTTAAAATAAATATTCAAAATATTTAAAATAATTATCTGAAAAATACGGGGTCTCACACAAAAGTAGAGTGAGAAGCTCTCAAACTCTATTTGGTGATGCAAGTGCAAATGAGGTACAATGGTCTTTATTTATTGGCACAAGAGGTTGAGAAGAAGTTGTAAGTTTCCAATATGGAAAAAATTGCACTAAAAATGCACTAACAAGAGAGGGAATCCGAATTGGGTTAAATGGAGATCCGTGGGTTGAAAAAAGGGTGTATTTTGTGAGAGGAAATGGGCAAAACCGGCTAGGGAGACATGCGAGTCACGCAGGTTGACCTGCGGGTCAAGGTGACCCATCCGGTTTTAACCGGATCATCCAATGGAATGGATAAGTTGCTTTAATGAGACTGAACGGTCAAAATTAAAAGGCGAGATCTCCTTCCGTGCTGCACCACAGCCCCGTGCACTCGCTTAGTCAGTGCCTACTGGGCTTCTCGCCATACTCGCAGGGCCAATGGCAGCGCGCCATGTGGGCGACTACTGCCCAGTCATCATATCTTTTTAATTTCTTTTCTTTTACTATTTTTCTAATTTCTCCAACTTTGGAAATTCACCAAAGATAGCACGGGACTCCAACTAATTTTTCGAAAATCCTACGACCTCGTCTTGATGAGTACTAATTTTCTATGACCTCAAAATAGTTAAATCACTTCCAGAAAAATTATGAAAAATCCTCCTCTCATAATTTAATTCTGAAAAATGAAAATAAATAAAATAATCACCAAACTCTTGAATTTCCTTTTCCAAAATTCACTTCCACAAACCTAAACTCTAGAACCACAATCAAAGGTCTAAGTTAGTTAAAACAAAGTTAAGGAAAACTCTAATTCCTTTAAACAAATCTTAAGAACAAGGTTGAAAAGCTTAAGTAACAAAATTACCATAAGCCGAAAATTCGGGTTGTTACATCTAGAAAGTTGCTTAAGTTGTTACATCTAGAAAGTTGCTTAAGTATTTCATGTGTCCCAGTCAAAAAAGAGTGTGTCTAACATCCCTCAAGTGATGCCTTTGATTGGTTTACCACTCGAACCTAACATGTCTTACGTGGAAGGACCTATTTCTATCTTAGCTTACGAGACGAAACATCTTAGGAATAAGAAGGTACCACTTGTGAAAGTTCAGTGGCAGCGCCATGCAGTCAAGGAAGCAACATGGGAACTGGAATCCGACATGAGGAAGAGATACCCACATCTCTTCAGTTAACTAAGGTAATCTTGAGGACGAGATTTGTTCTAAGTAGGGGAGGATGTGAGACCCGAAAATTTCCAAATTTATTTTGGGATTTTTCCTTAATTTCTAGAATTTTTGTAGAAATTTTTTGTGGAAAATCTTATTTTTCTACTTTGAGCTTTAATTTTTGTACCAACTTTGACTAAGGTTTTGACCCAAGTTAGACCTTAGAAAGGCAGTACTTTTACCCACAGACCTAACGGTGCAAGTCTTGTATTATTTCGAGTACGGAAAATTATTTTATGAATTTCCTAAGTTTTCTTTTTTCTTTAAGGTATTTTATTTTAGTTTGTGGAGCTTGAATTTTCTGGAATTCTTCCAAGGACAAATTAGTAACTTCACCCTATAATTAATTAGTACTAGTTGATACGAATCCATAGTATTTTTTGTGGTATTTTTTCAAGTTCTGAGCTATTTTTAATTAATTTTTGAAGTTGGTAGAATATATAGGAAAATAAATGGAGCCACCAGATTGCGCCACGTGGCACAATCTGGAGTGTCCATCGTAATGCAGCCCAAATCCAACGGCAGCATGTGCAGCCACTTGCATGCACTCAAGACACGTGTCCCCACCACGTTGCACCAAGTTGTGACGGTTGACTGGAGTCAACCCGATCAACCCAAGTTTTCTCACTCCAGCTCTCCTATAAATAGTGTCGCACCCTCAGCTACTCACTTGCACGAAAATCGAGAGAGCTTTTCTCTCTTCTCTTTCACTTCAAAACTTCTTTTAGTCATAACTTCAGTTCTAGAACTCTGATCGATGATCTGTTTTCTCCTACGCGATCGTGGCGACGAGCTTTTCGATTCTAGTAGTGTGAAGACTAGGTTTCAGTGAAGTTTTAAGAAAGACATTTCTGAGCTTCATAGTTAAAATCTTGATCCATGTTGAAGTTCTACTGAAATTTGGTTAAATTAATTTCTTGTTAATCAGACTCTTTTAATCTTTTTTACTTAGCAAGTCTAGTGGTACCAAGACTCTGCATGTGGGAGGTCTTCAACAAATATACCCTTAACCCAGTTTTTTTAATCTGTTGTTATTTAAGTTGTGGTTATAGACAAACGTTGCTTAACTGTTGTTATAAAAAGAATTTAATAAATATGAGGTCATATCAGTGGTATCCAAACGACGAGATGACTAAGGTCAATCCATGAGCATATGAACGTTGAGTACTAAGCCAGAGCTCCCTTAGTTTCCCCATGCACTGACTTGGTCTCGTTGTAGATTCTATCTAATCAACCTCCTCGACAATAAATTAAAATGAATCTAGATAGAAACTAAACAGTCTAACGTGACTTTTTACTTCGGGGAGCAAGGTCATGTTGAATCAAGAATTCAGAGAAGCCTAGCAATTATGCTAGTGCCAAATCTCTGAATTTTACCTAGTCTTAACGAACAAAGGTGGGGGGTACGTTTAGTACGTTCCTAATAGCTGTTGTCAGATTCAGATCTCCAGTTTTTGTAACGCCCCGAACCTCGGGCCCATAAAACACTGAAATATCAACCTTTTAAATTTGTTTTCTCTTTTCTTTGAGCCATGCACATAAATATAACTAAAAACAATTTTACCAAAAACATTTAAACGAAAACATTGTGTAAAAACAATTAAATAAATCTCGCTGAGTCCCACTACCTCGACTTCTCTTCACTGCCTCCTCAGCCTGCTTAACCTGCAAAAAATTAACCACATTGCACCATATCCATGGTACACCGAGTCATTTAAACAAATAACCTGGTAAGCTCACTAGAGCTCGTATGAGTGAAATAACAAAATAATTAATCTCAATAATATCCTCAAATTCCATACTCAAAATAATCCACAAGAGTATCCATAATTACTCAATCACATCACGAATTCATCAACAAATATCCAAGCATCAAGATAAATATAATTCCTTAAATTCACATCATAATCCCATCAAAAATAATAATAATTATTCTGCCATTCAAATGCCTAAACGTCAACTATTAACCTCAATCTCGAATCGTTCACTTCCTAACTCATAACCTCAATGCATAATTCATTCATCAATGTCCATCCTCAAGATTCAAGCCTACTTACCAAGTCCTAGCCAAACCAAATCCTAGCAACCAAATGCACACAAGAAATCAAACAACAGTTAAATTAGCTAATTTCACTCGCGTCGCTCTTTGAAATCCCCCTAATCTCACTCTTTGGAATCCCCCAGCTTAAAACCTTTTCACAAATCCATTTCTGAAAATCATCTCAAATGAACCTCGATATACTGAAAAAGCAAGAAACTTCCAAGCGGAGAAATAACCAATCTAAACTGAAATTATCTTTATAATTGATATACCAAAACACTTGTACTTTAAACTCACACCATACTTGTACCCATACTTTAGACAATGTCCTGGCCACAATCCCACGCACGGGCAGGCTCAAATCCTGGCCACAATCTCGTACGAAGGGTCGCTCCGCCAAGCAGGCTCACATCCTGGCCACAATCTCGTACGGAGGGTCACTCCGCCAAGCAGGCTCACATCCTGGCCACCATCTCGTACGGAGGGTCACTCTGAACGAGCAGGCTCGTATTCTGGCCACAATCTCGTACGGATGACCCTTCCGCACGAGCAGGCTCGACCGGTTAACACGTGCATTTACACAGCAGTTTTTGAATACTCCTTTCAAAATTCTCTTTAACAATCCAACTCATCAAACATATATCTTTCCTCAAATCACAACGTCTCAATTTTTAAAGTCATTAACAGAAAATCATTGAAGAAGGTTTAAATAAGAATTCTCAACTCAAATTCACCATTAAATTCACCATTAAATCAATGAAATCAAAATCATTTAGAAACATAAACATTTAAAACAAAGTCCACTCACATTTCCAACCCACAACATTCCACCCACAATTTACTCCGTGCTATGCCGAATCCTTCCGAAATTGATTCCCGCTCATAAACCATCACTTGTCTGTCCTCGAAACATACCGACACTTCCTCAATAATTAATTTGATCGTTTTGTATATAATAACTGCCTAATCATCAATCATTAACCTCGACAATAAACAATCGTTCTCTAATTCGGTGACTCTCCTTAAAGCAACTCTATAATTTCCCAATTAATTCCTTAGCCTCAAATCCTCGTCAATTCATTCTCCTAATTCAAATCCTACACCTAGTCTTCTCTAACGTAAAGCAGCAAATCCATAAAACAGACAATTAAACCACGGTACTCAACAATATAAACAGATAAGTTTCACTCACAGTCTAACCACGCGAAAAGACCGAAATGCCTTTCTTGGCTCCTTTGCTCGGATCTCCAATCGGACAGCATAACGGCATCGGGAATGAGATTTCTCGAGCCCGTGTACCTTTGAAAGACTCCCTGGAGTTTCTGAAGACGCACAACGATCGAGAAAAACCACCAAAATCGCCGTGGCTGGGTCGACGGCCAATTCTCGCCGAAAATGGCCGAAACTGGCCATCTTAGCCTCGATCTGCCGTCGGGGAGCGTCGGGTGGATGATCGGAGCACACCACCGTGCTCGGCTCGACGAGTAGAAGAAGATGAGGGTGGTCGCCGGCCTCGAACTCGCCGGAAAAGTCGGGTCGACGCCGGAGCTCCACGGATCGGCCTTGCACTGGATCTCGAGTCTCGGACGTTTCTGGGCTGCGCCGCCATCAGGGGGAGGAAGAGGGGAGGGAGACGACCACGTCTGGGCTTCAACCTCCGGCAGCCGTCGCCGGACGCGCCCTCACGCGCTGGTGATAGCGGCGGCTGCACTGTGCAGCGAGGGAGAGAGAATCGCGCAGAGAGAGGGAGAGAGAGAGAGAGAGAGAGAGAGAGAGAGAGAGGAGAGATAACTGACTTTTGGGGTTTTAAAACCCACCTTTCCAAAAAATACAAGTTTGCCACTCGCTTCAAAAGCCCGTATCTTTCAAACCGTAGCTCCGATTGACGCATGCCGCGTGTCTACGAACTCGTGGGTTCGAGACCTACCTAACGAGTCCAAAGTCAAAATCAAAAGCCCATTTAATTTAAAAGTCAACTTTGGGTCACACCCAATTTAAAACAAAAATTAAAAATTAACCCAAAACCATTTTAAATTCCAAATAAATTCTTAAAATCCTTAAAATAAATTGTCAAAATATTTAAAAAAATTCTTTGAAAAATACGGGGTCTTACAGTTTTCAGCATATACAAGTGGGACCCAGACACAGGAAAGGGATTAGGCAAGGGACACACTTTGGTAAAACATGTAGGGGGAAGGTACCATATCTCGGTTATTGGATTTCCTGTCTATTTTTTGTACTATATGTATATGGTTTTTTCACAAAGAAGTGCATGATTTTTGTATGACATATTTTTGTATGGTTTTTCTTTGTGTGGTACCTTGGGCGACCTGAGAGTAAGCTAGAGGCACATGTTGTGACATTGAGTTTCGATCCCCTAAACCTCCAGAAGGATAAGTACAGACTGGTTAGTCGAATGTCCTTCTGGGGAGACAAACCAATGTGGTATTATCAGGTAAATGGATACTCTCGTAACAGTATCAAGGTGGTGGTTGAATTGCCAATACTGGTGGTTGGCCTGTATGTGATAGGTCGCACGTACGTTTCTGAACTATGTCACGTGACATGAATGATTTTCACTAAATAAGCTGTATGAGCATGCAAAGGTTTTGGTCATTGATTATTGGCATTATCATCATTATCGTTATCCATTATTATATTGGCATTGGTTACAATATTATTGGTATTAATATCATGTTTTTGGGTGTGCATTGCTTTTAACTATTTTCCTTAAAATCCTATACTTTCGAATATTGTTTTCAAACCTAACTAGGATTTCCCCCGAGGGGAAGCGATGAACGTATGTGACGCTTACCCCTACTGTAGTCGTGTGAGTGCAGATAATCTAGTTGTTGGCGACCAGGATTGAGGTCGTGGGCGTGACACTTGCAGCTTGTCAGTTTTAGCCTTGTTATCTGGTTTAGATCCTTTCTTTAGATCCGTGGTGATGTTTTTCTTTCATCCTCGTAGGTGGCATATCTCATTGGTTACCTATGAGTCCAATTTGTTGCACCACTTTATTGATGATTGAGTCACTCTGGCGTGGGTTAGACTATCCTGACATATATGTTTATCTACTTTTTTTCATTATCTACTGCTTTATTATGTAGCACTAGGGTTAGTGTATTTGAAACATATAACCTTCACGATTTGGTACTCTTTATTATTAATTATAATATGAGATATATTCAGTCATTTTTTTCGTTGCATTTTTACTATTTTGATCCAACCTGGGTTTTAAAAAAAAAAAGAGCTTAACCCGTTTTAGATAACTTGGGAATATAATACTTGGGTAAGGGGTATTATAGTCTTAGGATCTTTAAGACAGGTTCCGTTGTGGCGTTTCCAGGTTGAGGGCGTCACATAAAGAATGTTCATGAAGCTTGATAATGAAGTTGGTTGGTTACTGAACGTGGAACCGGTTTGACCATGTAGTTTAGGTAATTATTTTGGTGAGGGTTTGATCCCGTTCAAATTTTTATATTAATTTCCTTAATTAATTGTCAGAGTTGGATTAATAATTGGATATCATGTATTTTAGAGAAACTCTGTTCGAGATCGATTGGATAAAGGAAAGTTGAGTTGAGGTTGTGTTGATTGAGGAATGATTCCCGCTAAGGTAGGGTTTCACCCCATTTCGTTTACATAAAGTATATTGGTACTGGAAATTGATTAGTTTGGATAGATTATGAAACTTGGTTGGTTTTGTATTGGCATTAGGGTTTTGGAATGGTCATTTGGAACCAATGATAATGGTGTCATAAAGACGACTCAAGGATTGCTTAGATTGGCATGTGGGATTAGGCTAAGCTATGGATGCTAGGTAGGGGGTGCACATGCGCATACTCTGGCTAGTGGTCACTACAAGAAAAACATTAATAGATATCACTATTTTAATATCAGTTTTTATAAAAACTGATATTGTAAAGTTTTAGATATCGGTTAATTTTTTAGACAATTTCTTAATTCATTAACATATCACTAGTTTTAGTTTTTTTTTTGGCTTAATTGTGTTTTTACCACCCAAAGTTTGGGGTGATTCCCACTTTACCACCCAGAACTTTATTTGTCCCACTTTACCACCCAAAGTTTACATTGATTCTCACTTTACCACCCAGAACTTTATCTGTCCCACTTTACCACCCAAAGTTTACATTGATTCTCACTTTACCACCCAAAGTTTACATTGATTCCTACTTTACCCCCTGAATCTAAAGTGACAGAATAAACGGAAAAAGGTTAACTGGGACACGAAAAATAGTTTTGGGTGGTAAAGTGGGAATCAATGTAAACTTTGGGTGGTAAAGTGGGACAAATAAATTTCTGGGTGGTAAAGTGGGAATCAATGTAAATTTTGGGTGGTAAAGTGGGACAAATAAAGTTTTAGGTGGTAAAGTGGGAATTAATGTAAACTTTGGGTGGTAAAAATACAATTAAGCCTTTTTTTTTCGATATCTTAATTTTGCACTTTTGATTAACTTTTTTTAAAAAACTGACACGTAAAAGTCATATCTGATAACTATATTTCACCTAAAAAAACACAGGGTCCCGACTTAAAAATTTTAGCCAGGTTTCCCAACTCCCCAGTCACGACACAGACATTCCCTCAGACTCCTTTTTTCTTCTTTGGCTCAGACACTCTCCTTCTCTCTCACTCACTCGATCAATCACCCAGCTCAATCCTTCTCTCTCGTTCTCATTCTCAGTCAATCTTGGCGTTGCCACTGTCAGAAGTCCTTGGCGTCGGTGGCTCTCATTCTCCCTCCTCTCTTTTGCGTCGATGACGTCCTTTGGTTACGGCGTCGATCAACTAGAGTGTGGAAATTGTAAGCTCAATCCCTCATGTCTTTTGCTCTTTCCCCTTCTCTGTACCTCCTCCTCGTGGGTTTCTTCTTTCTAAAAATAGGGTTTCAAATTAGGGGTTTTTTGTGGTTTTTGTTTTTGTTCAAATTTGGGGTTTTCTTAGTTCGTTTGTACTGGTCTCCAGAAAATTAATCAAGAACGAGTAATGCAACTCTCTCTCTCTCTCTCTCTCTCTCTCTCTCTCTCTCTCTTCTTCTCTTCCATTAAACAAATCTCGGAGTTAAGAATCAATTTGGGTTTCAGTCTCAAATCTAAGGCATTTCGGAAAGAAATTTAATTACATTCACCGCAAACACTTGGTAATAAATGGGTCAATGAGGGTTTTAGTTTTAGATCTAGGGCCTTTTGTCCACCATCTTGTTATGTTTGGAGTTTGGGTCAGGTATTTTCGCACTTTTGATCATTAATTATAGTAATTCAATGATAATTATGTTTGAATAAGCTTATGCAGAATTTGGGTATTGCGATCTTGGTCACTAGAACAAAATTAAGGTTTTATCGGCTATACTTTACAGGTTAGCTTCTTCTCATTTTGATTTGATTTTGTTCAATTTCTTCACAATTATATGAGGCTTAATTAAATACTTCTCTTTATTTCTTCTTCTGTGTTTGGTACAGGAAACCATTAGCCTAATGAGAAAGACAAAGCTACTCTGCAACATTGCACGCCAACTGCTTGACAAATTCTTCACTAGAACAAAAAAAAAAATGTTAGCCTTTAATTTGTTATGAGATAATGAAGCAAAACTCTTTAGCTATTTAGTTGCTATCAATATATATATATATATTACATTCTACTTGGTGTTTCATAATATGGTCATATACTAATTAATTTAGTTGCTAAGGAATAAGTATATAGGTTTGGGTTTGATTATGATTGTGCTATCTTCCATAGGCTATTTATTCTTTACTTTGGCTATTTATGTGAAACGAAAAAGTATTGGCATAAAGCTCCTTGTATCCGTGCATACTTATAGAACTATATATATGTATATATATCAAAAAAAGCATGCTTATAATTTTCATATAAAGCAGAGAGAGGAAGAGGGAGAGGGAGAGAGAGAGAGAGAGAGAGAGAGAGAGAGAGAGAGAAAAAAAAACATTTTTGGATATGGGCATTAGATTTTGGTATATGCCTGAGTGTTCGATCTGTTTGTTATCCCGAGGTTCTAGTGTCCTGTAGCATATCCATACACAATTACAAGTGCCATGTCCTATTGATGTAGGCACATAAAACTTCTGAGATCCAATCGAATTCCAAAGAAGTTCATATGGAGTTGTATTTTCTTTAAAATTTATTGTCCATGAGATTTAGGATTACAACTTGTCACACTTAAAGGCACATAATTTGTTCCTTATGATTATTGTGCAAGTTTTTGATTTTGAGATTTGATGATTAATGTTGCAGTTATAGATAATAAATTCATGACTTGATAATCTTTGAAGATATGATATAATCATGAACAAGAGACCGGACCGGGTGGGTACTATTAATTTAACTTTGTGATGCATGCATTTAGGAATGTGCCCAAGGTTTGTGTCTGAATGTTTTCTGAAGGTTTTAGGTTCCAGTAACTAGAGACTTACTAGTCTCATGTCCTACTGAGACAAGGACATTAGGTGATAAGTCCATGGAACATAGTTTTAATCCAAAACTTGAACTTGGTTCCAATAAAATTCTGTACTGCTAAACCTTCTTCAGGAGCCACTATACAGTCTTTGAATCTATTTCAGATGCTCCCTTTAAGTGAGTTGCAGCCTACAAATAAATAGTATTAGTTGATGATGTGACATTAACGTGGTAAGAGTATGATTGTAAGAAGACATTAGTCAAGGTTGTATCAAGATATGGAAATCCTGACACATTTGTGGTGTTGATGGCTCCATTCATTTATATAATTCTTGATACCCCTCTTTCCCTTCCTTTTTATTTTCTTGCTCATAAGTAGTGCTTGCTATGAACATTAAAAAAACCCTAAGAATGTAGTTTTATTTTTCATTGGCCTCTAAATGAATGACTTTATGTATGTCGATTAAAGATGTAAAATTATTTTGGAATCTCTTCCTCTTTGCTTATTCTATATTTGTGTTTATTTATCCCTGCATGTATTTTTGTTTTCATCTGAGGACTTAATATCTCTATTCTTAGGGCTCTATACTTGAGTATAACCTATTCTTATTGTTCTAGCCATGCTTCTTTAGGCAAGAACTATGAGAAGGTATGTGAGATGTGCCACATTACTCTCAACAAGATTGCAATTTCTGGTGACAATGGAACTATTACTCCTGCAGGAGTAAGGGTTGGTGAGTGATGTTAATTACATGTCAATTTGCTGTATTTTAAGTTTCAAAGGTTGTTGTGATGATTTTTAATAGATTTCCATGTTGACCACTCAGGTACCCCTGCTATGACGTCAAGTGGTTGTCTGGAGGCTGATTTTGAGACAATGGCTGATTTTCTCCTTAGAGCTGCACAAATTGCAACTGTAGTGCAAAGAGAGCATGGAAAGTTGCAAAAGGCTTTTCTGAAGGGTCTCCAGAGCAATAAGGATATTGTTGAGCTCCAGATAGAATGATATCTGAAATTTGATTTAAAATGTGAATACATGCAGGTTTGTTTCTAAAATTTAATTTATTGTAGTGTGGTTGCACTCCACTTCCCATAGGTGTCATGTATTAATCATATCATTCATTTTGTATCACTATTTCAATTAAGTATGTCAAGGAATTGAAGTTTTTGAATGAGTGCTCCACTGAAAAAGGATTAGTAGCAATGTCCTGCTGCAGTGTTGTTAACAAGTAATTTTATATGCAGATGTGGAGCCATGGACATTTGAGCAATACCTTGGTGAGGCAGTTTTTATTCCAGCAGGATGTCCTCATCAAGTGAGAAATTAATAGACAAGTAATTATACAGCTGAACAATTTATTCAATTAAGGAAGCTAGGCATTAATGTTCTATGTATATTAGAAATATTTGTGGCTTTCTTCTAGACTTGTTTGGTATGGTTAAATTCTTGTTTGATATTTAAAAAGAACTTGTATGCTTTTCTATAGATTTGTTTCATTGTACTTCTTATATGTCTGATCCATCTATATTCTACTGCATGAGTTTCTTTGAGTTCTTATGGTCATGAATAATCTTTTAGAGAGTTTGCAAAACAGAGAGAAAAGAAAAGAGAGTTTTAGGACTATAGACCCTTAATTTTAAGTACCCTGGTTAAAACAATACTAACTTAATGGAACTAAAGGATTTAAATTTAGGACTTCGAGCTTAAAAAATCTCAAATGAGCAGTTATAGATATATATATTTATATATAAAATATAGTGGTGTTTCACTCTCACTATATTGAGCTCTAATAGGTTCATTACTATTTAGCTAATAACATTGCTATCCTTTGTGCAGTTCTAACTTGGGAAACTTGTAAAAGGGAATTACAGGAGGAGGGGATGGCCTAGGATACTAGTTTGTTGCTAGTTTTAAAAACTTTGTTTTCTGGTTTTGCCTCTTTCTAATTTCTTCTCTGAGTATGTGTGTTTGGGTTGGTGGTGTGTGCATTAAAGAGTGTGTTTGGGTTGGTGGTCTGCATTTCTCTTCTATTTCCATTATTTTTTACTTGAATTATTGCTTAACTCTAGGCTGATACTGTGGCTACTCATTTATACGTTGCCTTTTGGGATTCTAGAAATGCAATCTTGATTAAATTCAATACTTGTTGCAATCTTATTAATGCTTTTGGCCTATATTTTCTTAATGCCCTTTGGGATCATTGCTGCAATCTTATTAATGCTTTTGGTCTATATTTTCTTAATGCCCTTTGGGATCCTTGCTGCAATCTTATTAATGCCCTTTGGGATCCTTGCTGCAATGTTATTAATGCAATCTTATTAAATTCAATACTTTTGGCCTATATTTTCTTAATGCCCTTTGAGATCTTTGCTGCAATCTTATTAATGACTTTTCTTTCTTGTTTTCAGTGGAGTCACCTGAAGAACAAGAGGAGCAGTTACACACAGGAACAAATAGATAAAGTCCGGGTTGAATGGGGAGATTTTGTTTCCATGAATTTTATTTAGACTGACATGCATGTTTTTGGTACGTTTTGAGCATTTTGCTGGGGATATGAAGATATATACTACCTAGTTGACATTCAAATCTTTTGTATAGGTAGAATTTAGGCCTAGCTTAATTGCACTGCCATGCCTTAATTATTTTGTACCTATTGGCATGTGTTTAATTAGGATCTAGCTAGAGATGGATTTTGGGAAGGTTATGGAGATAGAATAGTAATTTTGGGGTATATATGCATTGATGAGGGCTATCCATATTTTTATATGAATTTGTAATCAATTTTTGTTAACTTCATTACTGAGTTTAGATGTTGGATTAATTTATATGAATGGAAGAATTGAAGTTGGATTACTTTAGAAGCCTAATAATTGTTGTGTGGATGCTTATTTACTAATCAATTTCTATCCATATCAGAAGCCTATTACATATCAGATTATGTAAAAATGCAACGATAAGAAATGGAGTTTCAACATCCTTTAAAAAACAAAAAATCGATATCTAAAGTATACTTTTTTATCAGATTTTAAGTACAAAACCGATATGTTATACAGCTTATATATTAGATTTTAAGTACAACACCGATATGTTATACACCTTTTATATTAGATTTTAAGTACAAAATCGATATGTTATACACATTTTATATCCGATTTTAAGTACAAAACCGATATGTTATACATCTTTTATATCCGATTTTAAGTACAAAACCGATATGTTATACACCTTTTATATCTGATTTTAAGCACCAAGACGATATTGAATACATTTGTTATATCAGTTTCAAAAAAAAAAACGATATCATAAGTATCTTACATATCATAATGAAGTTTTTAAGATATAAGAAATGGTTAATATCCAATAACGATGGTTGTATATGATATTAGATTATCAAACAAATAGGATATCGGTTTATCACTGATATATATTAAGGTTTTTCTTGTAGTGGGTTTTTCTGCGTGTGAGATATATATATAAATTTATGTTGCATGAGAACTTTGCATATATTTTTTGTTGGCATAATCGTGTGGTTTTGTGATCATTAGATATTTGCTTAAGTATTGCGATATCTTTTGGGATGACCTACAGGTGAAAGGTCACATTATGATGACCTTGGGTTTCGATCCCCTAAACCTCCGGAGGGGCTATACAGACTGACTAGGTCGATTGTCCTTAGGGAAGCCTAGTCTAGGTGGTATAGCCAGTGAAGTGGACAGTCTTACTAGCTCTTACCAAGGATTATGTGTTAGGTAACAGTAGTTGGCATTCTGGCCGGTCATCAGGTATGGATTTGGAGCTACAAATGTTTTAAATGGATGTATGAGCATGCCACAATTTCATTTTATAAATCAAGTTAAAGGTTTAGTGTTATGCATTGTTTTTAAGTATTTTAATTAGTATTTTTTTATAATACTAATTCCTTGACCTAGAGGTTAGATGTCGTAATTTACTAATTCCCTCTTATTTCATAGTGCTAGATGTGCCGAGACTTCCTGGTGACGTTTCTATTCTTCTTGGGAGACCATTTTTGTGCACCTCTAACATGGAGTACAAAGCAATGGAGTGTTTCATGAAGATTTGCCACAACACCAAGCAAGAAGTGTATTGTCTCACTTCCGAGCCGCCGCAGAGCGAGGAGATCACTTTTTATGGAGATGAGAAGTCAGAGATGGAGAGCTTCTTCAGTTCGTTCTTAGGAAGTGCCGAGAGTAGAAATGGCAAGAAGAAGAGGAAAGGACGTAAGTAAAGGAGAGGCAATGTCAGGCTGAAGATAGAAAAACAAGCGCTGATTGGGAGGCAACCCAAGTTTTTGTTTCGAATAACCGAGGAGGAGTTGTTGAGGACCAAGGAGGCCGCGCCTACCCTTGGAATGTCCACGCTTGCATACGCAAGTAAACAGTTTCCTTATTTCGCTTCATAAGACAATTTTTCATTTTGGTGTGTTTATTTGGTTTTGGATAGTTGCAATTTCCCGTTTCGCTTAATTTGATCATTCTTGCATTTATTTCTTATACATTGAGGGAAATGTATCATTTAAGTGTGGGGGGAAAGGCATTTGTCATTTGTTAGTGTTTTTAGGTTAGAACAAGTGTTTTAGGTGTTTTAAGTGTTTTTAAGTGTTTTTAGAAAAAGGAAAAAAAAAATTTTGTTTTTGGTGTTTTTAGGTTAGGAAAAAAAAAACTTTTACTTATATTTTTAAACTTAGGGTGTCAAAACCCATATCAAAATGCACATTTTCTTTAGATCTCATTCACCTGAGTGATGGATGTGACTCTTTAGAAGTGTGCGACATTGTTTTAAAAACAAAAGTTTTTGAGTCATTTTGGTTGTTTCAGGTCATTTCGAGTCCCCAACTAATTGATTTGATTGTGCATGATTGTTATGAGCATATTTTAGTATTGTGTGTATATTTGGTGTTCTTTTCATTCTAATAGTGTTCCGTAACATATCTTGCAATTCTATGTCATTTGGCCTTGTTGATATGAATTTAGGTTCTGATTAGCATTTCTAATGATTATATGCATAATAGAGTAGACTTGCATGACCTAAGTGAGCTTTTGACCCTTGTTCTTAAATTCTTGAGTGTTGCGCGCCACTCTGATTCTATCATTGTTATATAAGTCATTGTTTTGATCTCATTATCTTTCATTTGGTCATTTGCTTGGAATATGCATAATCTTGAATCAATGAGCTAGAACTCTTTTCTTGTGTACACAAAGCATATGGTATATGCATAACTCTTGAGAAATGAATTTAGGCCCTGTTTGTGTACCCCATAGCCTGAAAGCCTACCCATTACATGTTTTATCCTTAGTTACCCATTTTGAGCCTTTTAAGCCGTTTTCTTTGTTACCCCATACCAAACCCTAAGTTTAGGGGTGTTACACCCCTTTTTACCCGTTTACCCTATATATGGTATTGCAATGTGTTTACATGTTGATTGAGGTGAAAAAGAAGTGAAAATGCATAGCTTATACAAAAATGTGTCAGATAAGTATGTATGCCGTGCCTAAAGAAAAGAAAAAGAAAAGAAATCAAAGAAAAGAGATGGGGCGGTTTCAAAAGAAAAAGTGAGCAAAAAGAGTTCAAGTTGAGCTATGAAGTGCAAAGAAGCAAAGTGTACCTCAAAATGTTCTATTAATGCTTGCAATTCCATGGATTTAGCCCTTTGTGTTTCCCTTTTCATTTCAATACCCTATCCTAGCCTAAGCCTTCATTATAACCCTATTTAAGCCCTAGCTGATCTCAAGAGGTGTGTATTATACTTATGTGGAGTCTATTTAAGAAGAGAGCCTATGGTTATTGATTCTATTTCAAGCATTTGGATTCCTTCCATGAGATTAGTATTTCTTTCTAAAATGTGCCGTTATTTCATGTACATATGTGAGCTAATTGTTTTTGTTACATATTTCCTCACATATATCTTTTGAGTGCATTATCAACCCAATTCTTGAGTGTTTATTATTGACAGTATGCCATAGTGAGAATTGGAGTTGAATCTATTGTGTATGCATTGATTTAGTTTCGTTTGTCTAACACTTGGATTTGTGTTAAGGATGGCCTATATGACAATAGAGGAGCGAGGTATGTTATTTGAAATGTTATTAGAATTTGGAGAATGCAATTTATATGCCTTGCTTTCCTATGTGATTAATGGTTGTGCGCATGAATTCAGTTGTTGGGATGTTAGAGTCAGTCTTGAGTCTTTTCTTTCTTTTATTTGCTCGAGGACTAGCAAAATCTAAGTTTGGGTTGTGATGAGTGTGCATTTTGCATCACTTTATGATACTAATTCCTTAACCTAGAGTGTTAGAATTCGATATTTTGTGTTTCTTGTCTTGTTTTTGTATTTTCAGGTCAAATGAAGCAGAAATATGAAAAGGAAGCAAATGGAGCCATTTGGGACATTTCCTGGTCAAACTAGGAAAACGAGTGAAATTCTGGTCAAACCAGGAAAAGTGCAGAAATCCTAGTCAAATGAGGATTCCTAGTCACACTAGGAAACATCAAGTCCAGAACCATCATTGTGGAGCTAGAAATGAGAAATCCTGATTGTAACAGGAAATCCTGGTTGAACTAGGAAACCTAACCCTACTAGGAAAAGGAGTCCTATATGACACTAGGAGACCCCAGGGGCAATATGGTCATTACGAGAAGTCAAAATGGATAAGGAATCCTTCATTTACAAGGAATCCTAGTTGCACTAGGAAATGTTGGTCAAAGTCAACTCTACAAAGTCAAGGTTTTAGAAGCTTCTAGAAGCTGGTGGACATCCATGGAAATGAATAGAGGGAAGAAATGAATTTGAATTCAAATGGAAATGAGGGGCAAAATGAGAAGTCAAAGTCAATGGTCAAGGGTCAAGGGTCAAGGGTCAAAGATGACAAGTTAACAAGTCAAATGGGCCATGGGCCTATGGGATGCCCAAGTCAAGATGGGCCATGCATGCATGCATGCGCCAAACCCTAGCAGCCCAAGGCCTATGCGCAAGGTCCAAGGTGGCATCCCATGCATGCGCATGCATGTCATGCAAGCCACTTCAGCCCAACATGCAAGCCCAATGTGCAAGCCTCAAGGTGATAGCCCATGGAGTGAAACCTTAGCCCACATTGTGCAAGCCCAATGCACCAAGTCCATAGCCCAAGACCAGCAGCCCATGCGCATGAAAGAGGAGCCCTAGTTGACTTGCGTGAGTCACTTAAGCCCAAAAGGCCAAGCTCTTGCCGCAAGCCCAAGGCGCCAAACCCTAGCTATTGCCGCAAGCTACTTCTCCTTGCCTCTCAAGGATTACACCTCTATAAATATGTTATCACTTCAGAACCCTAAACCTCTTGCCTCCTAGTTTATTTTTCCGTTTTAGGTTTTATTTTTCAGAAAGTGAAAGAGAGAGAGAGCCGAATTCAGAGGGAGTTAGAGAGAGAAGGTGGCATGACATGTAACACCCCGAACCTCGGGCCCATGAAAATACTGAACATCAAACTGTTAAATCTGTTTTCTCTTACTTTTGAACCATGCACAACAACATAAGTAAATATAATTCTGTCAAAAACATTTTAAACAAACCACTGAGTAAAAACAATTAAATAAATCTTTCTGGGTCCCACTGCCTCGTCTCCCCCCCCCCCCACTGCTTCCTCAGTCTGCTTAACCTGCTAAACACCAATCCTACACCACATCCATGGTGTACCGGGTTATACAACAAACCCGATAAGCTCACTAGAGCTCGTATGAGTGAAATGACGTAATAATAATTGTCCTCAATAATTTTCTCAATCCCCAAACTCAAAAATAATCCACAAAATATCCATAATTACTTAATTACAAAACATTCCACCACCAATCATCCAAGCATCAAGATAATCAAAAACTCCTCATATGCACATCAAATCTCATCAATAATAATAATAAAACATTTTGGCAAATCAATTGCCTAATCGTTAACTATTAACCTCAACATCAACCTTAAACATTCACATCCTAATTAATAATCTCACGGCATAATCACCCTCGCTTCCCTTCTCAAGCTTCAAGCCTAAACCTTACCAAGTTCTAACCAGCCCAAGTCCTAACGAACAAAAGCCATACAACACACGGTGCAAACAAACATCTATCCAATTTCACTCACGACGCTCTTCGAAACCCTCCAACTTTAAAACTATTTCACAAATCCATCTCTTCTTTCAAATCCATTTTTAAGTCATCTCAAAACTGTAATTCGAACTCTGAAGAATAAATAGTATTTTCAAGTTGTAAAACTGTTAAAATAACTGAAATAAAAACACAATGCTCTACTGAAACTGTCATTTAAAATATTCACTAATGTAATTTCATTTCGCAAAATGCTCCACAAACTGAAATCTCACGCCACACTAGTACCCGGGAAACTGCTGGTCATACACCGCCGACTAGGCAAGTGCAGAGCAAATGTCATGCTGGTCATACACCGCCAACTAGGCAAGTGCAGAGCGAGTGCTGGTCGTACACTGCCAACTAGGCAACTGCAGAGCGAATGCTGGTCATACACCACCGAGTCATCTCTAGGCGAGTGCAGAGCAATATATACCTGCGTGCTGGTCGTACACCGCCGAGTCATCTCTAGGCGAGTGCAGAGCAATACATACCTGCTGAAGGGGGTACTAGTATGGCGGTTTGAAACCGCTTCTGTATATCTCAATCAACCACCTCTCAAAAACTACTCCTCCAGATAAAAACTGTAATTTAAATCTTTCCATAAATTCGCTTAAATAAAATTATTCTCAAATTGTGAAAGCTGCTCGATCAAACTCATTTTCTAAAGGACAGAAATTCATTAATAAAACTTCCCCAAAATAATACCAAAACCTTTTCCAGAAAACTGTCCATACTCAAATAAATCAAGAAAAAAGTTAAATTATAAAATGTACAAAACATTTCGAAAACCAAGGATCCACTCACAGTGTACCCTGGACTATACTGAAACCTTTCCGAAATTGATTTCTACTCACGACCCCTTCCTCACTTGTTTGTCATTCCTACTCACAGTCTATTGTATGATAATTGCTTAATCCTCACTTAATCCTTTAGTCTCAATCTTCGTCAATTCCTTCTCATGGTCTGAACCCTATACTTGGTTTCCTTTAACATAAAGCATCAAATCACACAAAACCGACGATTTATTAACGGTACTCTACATTAAAAGTCCGATACATTTCACTCACAATTTAACTACGTAAAAGACCGAAATACCCTTCACAGGGGCCATTGCTCGGATACCAAATCCGGCAGCATAACGGCATCGGGAATGAGATTTCCCGAGCCCGTGTACCTGTTAGGACCAGACAAGTGGCGGAGGCAGTGGTGGCAGCGGCGACAAATCTTAAAAAAAATTAGTCTTTCAACTAAAATCAACCCCAATCAACATAGGTACTTCAATTGGACCAAAAACAACTCAGAATTTATTCAAATATGCTTAATTCAATGTAAACCCGAAATGGGTACAAGCCCTAAAATTTCAATCTCCAAATTCTCAAAATTGACACGCAAGAACAAGGGGGAAAGGAAGCCCATACCTAGAGGATCATTTCTCGTAACTGGATCGAGGGCCAAATCTCGCCGGAAAAGCTAGAACTAGCCGGAGAAGCCGTCGGCCTTGGAACTTCGATTCGCCGCTGTGGGAGGTCGCCGGAGCTAGGGAAGAATACAGGGAGGCTCGCCGCGACGAGGGGATGACAACCCAGGTGGTCCGGAGTCGCGTCGTGGCCGGAAAAGCGAGATCGCCGGTAGGGAGACTCGGCCCTGTTTCACGTCGTTTCTCCGTCATGGATGATCGATTGGAAAAATGGGGGCCACCGGGACAGAGAGAGGGGAGGGAGGCGATGGCGGCAGGCCAAAACCCGAGCCCAGCCGCCGTCGGATGCGCCGTCACGCGCCGGTGACAGGCGCGGAGAGGGTGAAGGGCGAGAGAGAAACAGAGGCGCGGGGGAGAGAGAGAGAGAGAGAGACAGAAAATGAGGAGAGAGAGAGGAAATCTGACTTTTGGGTATTTAAAACCCATTTTCATAAAAATTACAAGTTTGCCACTCGCTTCAAAAACCCGTATCTTTCAAACCGTAGCTCCGATTGACGCGTGCCGCGTGTCTACGAACTCGTGGACTCGAGACCTTTCCAACGTGCCCAAAGTCAAAGACGAAAGTCCATTATTTTTAAAAGTCAACTTTGGGTCGGGTCGTTACATGACAAGTGAGAGAGAGAAGGAATCAGCCTTGCCGCAAGCCCTAGCTCACCTTGCCGTGAGTTCCTCCTGCTTGCTAGGTGCCTCCTTCTTCCTCTCTCCTTGCTGCAGCCACCCTTGTGTTTGAATCTCTGATTTTGTTTTCTTTTTACTTCTAGAATTCTGATTGCATGTTGATTTATGTTTCTGAATTTATTTAGTTTATGCCTTTGAATTTATTTAGTTTGTGTTTCTGATTCTATTATTAGCATGAATTGAGATTTTATTATTTGTTGCTGTTTTATTTAATTTAATTTAATCATGTAAGTTAATTTATTCTATCTTGCATGTTAGTTGTAGGTTGATTAATGGATTTGCATGTTTTAACAAATCGTTTATCCGTCTCTTGGTCTGTTAGTTTGATGTTTGCATGTATTAAATTTCCATTATCTATTTGAACCCGTCATTAGTTGTTTGCATCCTTTGACTAGCCACCTTAGGGTAATTGCATCTAGTTTAATTGTTAGGTTTAGTTGTGAAATAGTCAAAGTCACTAAACCACAAGTAACAAGGGAATAAGGGATTATTCTTGGTAATGGGGTTGGGCGACCTCTATAATGAAATAGTCAAAGCTTATATGTTGTGCATGTTTGACGTTCTCACGGATCTTAATGACTCTTACATGGGTAACAGCTGCCTTAGCTTGAACTAGGGAACATGTAAGTTAACTGATTAAGGAAGGCCCAAGAAGCTCTTAGTTTATGCATTAGGAGAACAATTGCGAGAAAGTAACTAGCCAAACCTTTTTAGCAGTCAAACTTTAATATATTGTGTTCAAATTAACTGTCATTAGCCTTGGATGGTTATTGCATGCTTATCTGATTTGAAACTGAAAACTCAACATTGAAAGATAGAATAAAGGGTGTGTGCGTGTGGTGATGTGTGCGTGTGTTTTCATCTCTTAAAACCCCCCATTTAGTTATTCTAGTGATTATTTGAATTGATTTGTTGTTTATTAACCATTCCCTGTGGGATCGACCTCGTGCTTGTACGCTTTGCTACTGATGCGATTCGTGCACTTGCGAGTATACTTGGAATGAAATAGATGTTTATTTTGTTCTAAGAAAACATTCAACAAGAGGACACACTACCGTTACGAGAGTTATTCCCAGACGAGCAGCTTTTTGCCATCTTAACGACTCCATGGTATGCTGACATAGCGAATTATTTAGCATGTGGAGTGTTACCCAATGATCTGACACATTACCAAAGGAAGAAGTTCTTGCATGATGTCAGACAATATGTGTGGGATGATCCTTATTTGTTCAAATATGGATCAGATCAGTTGATAAGATGATGTGTACCAGAAATGGAGCAGAGGAATGTCATTGAGATGTGCCATTCTAAAGAGTGTGGAGGCCATGGTGGAGGAACTAAGACTGCTTACAAGATTCTTCAAGCAGGTTTCTTTTGGCCCACTATATTTCATGACTGTCATCAGTATTACCTCACATGCGATAGATGTCAGAAGATGGGAAATATTTCTGCTCGTAATCAGATGCTGCTGAACTTCATGTTGGAAGTTGAGATCTTTGATGTTTGGGGTATAGATTTCATGGGGCCATTTCCATCTTCTTTTGAATACGAGTACATTCTGGTAAGAGTTGATTATGTGTCTAAGTGGGTGGAAGCTGCCGCTTGTAGGACTAATGATGCTCGAGTGGTCTTGAATTTCCTTAAGACCAATATCTTTGCACGATTTGGTACCCCGAGAGCAATCATTAGTGATGGGGGATCGCATTTTTGCAATAAGCTGTTTGAGGCCGTGATGAAGAAATATGGAATAAGGCATAAACTGGCTACTCCCTATCATCCGCAGACGAGTGGGCAAGTGGAAATTTTGAATCGTGAGATTAAGTTCATTTTGGAAAGAACGGTGCTCGCCAATAGGAAGGATTGGTCTACCAAGCTTAATGATGCATTATGGGCCTATCGCACCGCTTACAAGACACCCATTGGAATGTCTCCGTTTCGACTAACCTATGGGAAAGCTTGCTATTTACCAGTTGAGCTGGAGCATAAGGCATATTGGGCGATTAAGAAGTTCAATTTTGATATTCATGCCGCTGGTGAGAAAAGAAAGTTGCAACTTAGTGAGCTGGAGGAAATACGACATTTTGCATATGAAAATGCTAAGTTGTACAAGGAAAGGACCAAGAGGTACCATGATAAGAAGCTACGTCCGAGAGAATTCTTTGTTGGAGGGAAGGTGTTATTATATGACACAAGATTACGTCTCTTCCCAGGAAAGTTGCGTTCAAGATGGACCAGACCTTATGAGGTGATTAGAGTGTTTCCCTATGGCACAGTTGAAATCAAGAACCCGAAGAATGGGAGCATATTTAAGGTCAATGGTCATCGTGTGAAGCCTTTCCTTGAACCAGATTTTGAGCTGAACCAAGAAAAAATTGAATTCTAGTACAAGACTAAGTTTGGCTGAAGACATGAAACTTAGCGCTTCTTGGGAGGCAACCCAAGGGAGGGATGACGATGAGGAGGTGATTTGGTACATGTGCATGGGCGAGCCATTGTTGAATGTTTTCTTAGAACTAAATAAACATCTATTTCATTCCAAGTATACTCACAAGTGCACGAATCGCATCAGTAGCAAAGCGTACAAGCACGAGGTCGATCCCACAGGGAATGGTTAATAAACAACAAATCAGTTCAAATAATCACAAGAATAACTAAATGGGGTGTTTAAAGAGATGAAAACACACACACAGTTCACCACACGCACACACCCTTTATTCTATCTTGCAATGTTAAGTTTTCAGTTTCAAATCAGATAAGCATGCGATAATCATCCAAGGCTAATGACAATTAATTCAAACACAATGTATTAAAGTTTGACTGCTAAAAAGGTTTGATTAGTTACTTTCTCGCAATTGTTCTCCTAATGCATATACTAAGAGCTTCTTGGGCATTCCTTAATCAGTTAACTTACATGTTCCCTAAGAGCATTGTTAGGCCTACCCTAGGGTAACTGTTATCCATATAAGAGTCATTAAGATCTATGAGAACGTCAAACATACACAACATATAAGCTTTGATTATTTCCTTATAGAGGTTGCCCAACCTCATTACCAAGAATAATCCCTTATTCCCTTGTTACTTGTGATTTAGTGTCTTTGATTATTTCACAGCTAAACCTAACAAATAAACTAGATGCAATTACCCTAAGGTGGCCAGTCAAATGATGCAAACAACTAGTAACGGATTCAAATAGATAATGGAAATTTAATACATGCAAACATCAAACTAATCGATCAAGAGACGGATAAACGATTTGTTAAAGCATACAAATCCAATAATCAACCTATGACTAACATGCAAGATAGAATAACTAAACCTACATAATTAAATTAATAAAAGAAAAATAGAAACAAATAACAAAATCCCAATTCATATTGATGCAAAATTCAGAAACACAAACTAATATAAAATCAAAAGCATAAACTAAACATAAAATCAGAATTCTAGAAGAAAATTAAAGAAAACAATGGAGAGGGGCTGCGGCAAGGCAAGGAAGAGAAGGGAACCTCACACAAGCAAGTGGCTCACGGCTAGGGTGAGCTAGGGCTTGCGGCAAAGGGTCTTTCTTCCTGGCTGCCACGCCACTCTCTTCACCTCTCTAGGTTTCGGCTATCTCTCTCTTTCACTTTCTGAAAACTAAAAATTCTGAAAACTGAAAACTGAAAAATAAACTACGAGGAGGCTCCTGAGTTCTGAAGGTATAAGATATATTTATAGAGGAGAAATCCTCTTGAGTCAAGGCTAAGGTTACTTGCGGCAGCAGCTAGGGTTAGGAGGCATGGGCTTGCGGCAAAGGCAAGGCCTTTTGGGCTTAAGTGAGTCACGCTTAGCCTAGCTCGGGTTTCCTTCCTCCTTGCGCATGGGCTGCTGGCTTGGGCTGCTGGTCTTGGCGCATTGGGCTTGCACAATGTGGGCTAGGGTTTCACTCCATGGGGTACCACCTTGAGGCTTGCACATTGGGCTTACATCTTGGGCTGAAGTGGCTTGCATGGCATGCATGTGCATGCATGGGCTGCCACCATCGACCATGGGCATTGGGCTTAGGCTGCTAGGGTTTGGCGCATGCATGAATGCATGGCCCCTCTTGACTTCGACATGACCTAGGCCCAAGGCCCATTTGGATTGTTGACTTGTCATAGTTGACCTTTGACCATTGACTTTGACTTCCCATTTTGCCCCTCATTTCCATTTGAATTTGAATTTGAATTCATTTCCATAGATGTCCACCACCTTCTAGAAGTTTCTGGAACCTTGACTTTGTAGAGTTGACTTTGACCAACATTTCCTAGTGCAACTAGGATTTCTTGTAAATGAAGGATTCCTTATCCATTTTGACTTCTTGTAATGACCATATTGCCCCTAGGGTTTCCTAGTGTCATTAGGACTCCTTTCCCTAGTAGGGTTAAGTTTTCTAGTTCAACCAGGATTTCCTGTTTCAATCAGGATTTCTCATTTCTGGTTCCGCAATGATGGTTCTCGACTTGATGTTTCCTAGTGTGACTAGGAATCCTCATTTGACTAGGATTTCTGCACTTTTCCTGGTTTGACCAGGATTTCACTCGTTTTCCTAGTTTGACCAGGAAATGTCCCAAAATGGCTCCATTTGCTTCCTTTTCCTATTTCTGCTTCATTTAACCTTAAAACACAAAAACAAGACAAGAAACACAAAATATCGAGTTCTAACACTCTAGGTTAAGGAATTAGTATCATAAAGTGATGCAAAATGCGCACTCATCACATTAGATTTTGCTAGTCCTCGAGCAAATAAAGTAAAGAAAAAGACTCAAAACTGACTCTAACATTCCAACAACTGAATTCATGCGCACAACCATTAATCACATAGGAAAGCAAGGCATACAAATTGCATTCTCCAAATTCTAATAACATTTCAAATAACATACCTCACTCCTCTATTGTCATATAAGCCATCCTTGACACAAATCCAAGTGTTTAGATAAAATAAACTAAATCAATATATACACAATAGATTCAACTCTAATCCTCACTATAGCATACTTTCAATGATAAACACTCAAGAATTGGGTTGATACATGCACTCAAAGATATATGTGAGAGGAAATATGTAAAAAAAACAATTAGCTCACATATGTATATGAAATAACGGCACATTTAGACAGAAATACTGATCTCATGGAAAGGAATCCAAATGCTTGAAATAGAATCAATGACCATAGGCTCCCTTCTCAAATAGACTCCACATAAGTATAATACACACCTCTTGAGATCAGTTAGGGCTTAAATAGGGTTATAATGAAGGCTTAGGCTAGGATAGGGTATTGAAATGAAAGAGGAACACAAAGGGCTAAATCCATGGAATTGCAAACATTAATAGACCATCCTGAGGGTAAAACGGCATACATGTTGATTGGGGGTAAAACGGCACTTCATAGCTCAATTTGAACTTTTTTTGCTCACTTTTTCTTTTGAAACCGCCCCATCTCTTTTCTTTGATTTCTTTTCTTTTTCTTTTCTTTGGGCACGGCATACATACTCTTCTGACACATTTTTGTATAAGCTATGCATTTTCACTTCTTTTTCACCTCAATCAACATGTAAACCTATTGCAATACCATATATAGGGTAAAACGGATAAAAGGGGTGTAACACCCCCAAACTTAGGGTTTGGTATGAGGTAACAAAGAAAACGGCTTAAAAGGCTCAAAATGGGTAACTAAGGATAAAACATGTAATTGGTAGGCTTTCAGGCTATGGGGTACACAAACAGGGCCTAAATTCATTTCTCAAGAGTTATGCAAATATGACATGCTTTGTGTACACAAAAAGAGTTCTGGCTCATTGATTCAAGATTATGCATATTCCAAGCAAATGACCAAATGAAAGATAATGAGATCAAAACAATGACTTATATGACAATGATAGAATCAGAGTGGCGCGCAACACTCAAGAATTTAAGAACAAGGGTCAAAAGCTCACTTAGGTCATGCAAGTCTACTCTATTATGCATATAATCATCAGAAATGCAAATCATCACCTAAATTCATATCAACAAGGCCAAATGACATAGAATTGCAAGATATGTTACGGAACACTATTAGAATGAAAAGAACACCAAATATACACACAATACTGAACATGCTCATAACAATCATGCACAATCAAATCAATTAGTTGGGGACTCAAAACAACCTAAAACACCCAAAAAGACCCAAAAACTTTGTTTTTAAAACAATGTCGCACACTTCCAAAGATTCACGTCCATCACTAAGGTGAATGAAATCTAAAGAAAACGTACATTTTGATGTGGGTTTTGATACCCTAAGTTTAAAAACAAAAGTAAAAGTTTTTCCTAACCTAAAAACATTAAAAAAAAAAAAAACAAAATTTTTTTCTTTTTTCTTAAAACACTTAAAAACACCTAAAACACTTGTTTTAACCTAAAAACACTAACAAATGACAAATGCCTTTCCCCCCACACTTAAATGATACATTGCCCTCAATGTATAAGAAATAAATGCATAAATGATCAAATTAAGTGAAATGGGAAACTGCAACTATCCAACACCAAATAAACACACCAAAATGAAAAATTGTCTTATGAAGCGAAATAAGGAAACTGTTTACTTGCAAACGCACGCGTGGACACTCCAAGGGTAGGCGCGGCCTCCTTCGTCTTCAATGACTCCTTCTAGGTTCTTCGAAACACAAACTTGGGTTGCCTCCCAATCAGCGCTTGTTTTTCTGTCTTCAGCCTGACATTGCCTCTCCTTTACTTGTGTTCTTTCCTCTTCTTCTTGCCACTGCTGCTCTCCACACTCCCTAAGAACGCGCTGAAGAAGCTTTCCATCTTTGATTTCTCATCTCCATAAAAAGTGATCTCCTCGCTCTGCGGAGGCTCGAAAGAGAGACAATACACCTCTTGCTTGGTGTTGTGACGAATCTTCATGAAGCACTAAAATGGTGCACAAAAATGGTTTCCCAAGAAGGATAGAAATGTCACCAGGAAGTCTCGGCACATCTAGCACTATGAAATCAGAGGGAATTAGTAAATTACGACATCTAACCAAAACATCCACAAGCATACCAAGGGCTTTCTCGACTGAAGAGTTGGCGAAGCGAATGTTCGAATCAAACGGGTGCAAATCAGTTTCCACAAACCCAAGTCTCTTGAACACCACCAATGGCATGACATTGATAGCTGAGTCATTGTCAATTAAGGCATTGGCACTCTCATACTCCCCTATGCTGCACGGTATGACCAATGAGCTCGGATCTCTCTTCTTACTCGGAAAAGATGCAAAGAAATAACCACAAATCTCCCTAGGAACGTTACGATTATGCACTTGCTCCTCAACCTTTTTCTCAATTGACTTCAATTTCCTCATGGTTGCTGGAAATTTGGTGACGTCAATGTCCGGAATGAGGGGAATCACACGTGTATCCACTTTCTCTTCAATCAGGTCTGGATCCTCCTCTTCCTCACTATCCATGATCTCAATCACCTCCTTAGTCTTAATCACTCTAACTCTTTTTCTTGGAGTTGTCCTCAAAATTGCATTTACATGCTCCTCATTCTTCGAGTTGATGACAGGCTGACTAGGCAATTTTCCCTTATCTCTCTGACCCAAAGTAGTGGCAATTTGACCCACTTGACTCTCCAAATTTGCAATAGCCTTCGAGTTGTCTTGCATCTGCTGCTCGGTTTGGTTCATGAAGGCATTGGTGCTTTGAGCAAGGGAAGTGGTGCTTTGAGCAATCTGAGCAATCTTGTCCTCCAAGCTAGACCTCTCGGCATTAGGGTGCACATATGGCTTGTTGTTGCTCTCACTAGCTTGCTGTCCATTAGTGTTGCTCCACCTAAAATTGGGGTTGTTCTTCCATCCAGGGTTGTAAGTGTTGGAATAAGGGTCATACAGCACCCTAGGATAGCTCCCAATTTGGTTTATGTGTTCCACGTCACCTCCTTGTCCTTGCACACCCATCAGCTTCTCTTGAGCCAAAGACAACTTCTGCACCATAGTCTTGATTTCCAAAATCTGTCCTTCCATGGTGTTTGGCACATCAACCACCTCATATAACCCTCTCTTTTGTCCTCCTCTTGAACGATTGGAATCCCATTGTTGAGAACTCAAAGAAAGTGACTCAAATAATTCTATAGCCTCATCTTCAGTTTTCGACATAAATGCACTACCACATGCCGAATCCACCTTGGCTTGATCCCTCTCCAATAATCCTTGATAAAAACAGCAAATCACATACCAAGGAGATAAGTTGTGGTGCGGGCAGCTAGTAAGCAACTCATTGAATCTGTCCCAAGTCTCATGGAATGGCTCGTCCGCTTTTTGCACAAATCCAAGGATCTCTTTCCGAATCGAATTTGTCTTGGAAATGGAATAAAACTTGTTCAGGAACTTGTTCGAAAGATCATCCCAAGTCGAAATGGAACCACTGGGCAGCGAATATAACCACCTCTTTGCCTTGTCCTTAAGCGCCAAAGGGAACATCCTCAAACGGTATTGATCGGCATTCAACCCCCTCAATTGTGCGGCTTCAAAAACCCCGGAAAATCAGTGGTAACTTGGCAACAAATGGATCTGACCACTCTTGATCTCGAAATCAGTGGCTATTGTTGCATAACGGATGCAAGATGGTTGAGTGGACAGCGAGGGTGCTGAAAAATGACTCAGGGGCTGTGGCACATTCTCATTTGTCTCAGCCATGTCGACACTTCCAATCTCCTCACTACTCGAATCTGATGCACTGGGTTGTTGAGCCTCTCTAACCTTGCAACAACCTCAGGGTTCATAAAACACACCTAATCAAGAGAAAACACATAATCAGTAGAAATAATGCTTATAAAGGCATGGCATTTATTAAAAACTAAAAATTAACAAAAAATAAAATCTAACTAATATAACCTAATTCTAATGACTATTTAAACCAATTCTTTGATATTAGACACCATTCCCCGGCAACGGCGCCAAAACCTTGTTGAATGTTTTCTTAGAACAAAATAAACATCTATTTCATTCAAGTGCACGAATCGCATCAGTAGCAAAGCGTACAAGCACGAGGTCGATCCCACAGGGAATGGTTAATAAACAACAAATCAGTTCAAATAATCACAAGAATAACTAAATGGGAGGGTTTAAAGAGATGAAAACACACGCACAGTTCACCACACGCACACACCCTTTATTCTATCTTGCAATGTTAAGTTTTCAGTTTCAAATCAGATAAGCATGCGATAACCATCCAAGGCTAATGACAATTAATTCAAACACAATGTATTAAAGTTTGACTGCTAAAAAGGTTTGATTAGTTACTTTCTCGCAATTGTTCTCCTAATGCATATACTAAGAGCTTCTTGGGCCTTCCTTAATCAGTTAACTTACATGTTCCCTAAGAGCTTTGTTAGGCCTACCCTAGGGCAACTGTTATCCATGTAAGAGTCATTAAGATCTATGAGAATGTCAAACATACACAACATATAAGCTTTGATTATTTCCTTATAAAGGTCGCCCAACCCCATTACCAAGAATAATCCCTTATTCATTTATTACTTGTGATTTACTGTCTTTGATTATTTCACAGCTAAACCTAACAAATAAACTAGATGCAATTACCCTAAGGTGGCCAGTCAAAGGATGCAAACAACTAGTGACAGATTCAAATAGATAATGGAAATTTAATACATGCAAACATCAAACTAATCGATCAAGAGACGGATAAACGATTTGTTAAAGCATACAAATCCAATAATAAACCTATAACTAACATGCAAGATAGAATAAATAAACCTACATAATTAAATTAATAAAAGAAAAACAAAAACAAATAACAAAATCTCAATTCATATTGATGAAAAATTCAGAAACACAAACTAATATAAAATCAGAAGCATAAACTAAACATAAAATCAAAATTCTAGAAGAAA
This sequence comes from Dryas octopetala, assembly GCF_963921425.1. NCBI lineage: Eukaryota > Viridiplantae > Streptophyta > Magnoliopsida > Rosales > Rosaceae > Dryas > Dryas octopetala. The sequence continues at coordinate 18,745,283 of NC_141371.1, forward strand.
ATTAAAGAAAACAATGGAGAGGGGCTGCGGCAAGGCAAGGAAGAGAAGGGAACCTCACACAAGCAAGTGGCTCACGGCTAGGGTGAGCTAGGACTTGCGGCAAAGGGTCCTTCTTCCTTGCTACCACGCCACTCTCTTCCTCTCTCTAGTTTCCGCTATCTCTCTCTCTCACTTTCTGAAAACTGAAAAATAAACTAGGAGGAGGCTCCTGAGTTTTGAAGGTATAAGATATATTTATAGAGGAGAAATCCTTGTGAGGCAAGGCTAGGGTTACTTGCGGCAGCAGCTAGGGTTAGGAGGCATGGGCTGTTGATGTGTTTTCTTAGAATAAAATAAACAATTATCTCATTCTAAGTATACTCGTAAGTGCACGAATCGCATCAGTAGCAAAGCGTACAAGCACGAGGTTGATCCCACAGGGAATGGTTAATAAACAACAAATCAATGCAATTAATCACTAGAATAACTAAATGGGGGGTTTTGGAAGATGGAAACACACGCACACATCACCACACGCACACACCCTTTATTCTATCTTGCAAAGTTAAGTTTTCAGTCTCAAATCAAATAAGCATGCAATAACCATGCAAGGCTAATGACAGTTAATTTGAACACAACATACTAAAGTTTGACTGCTAAAAAGGTTTGGCTAGTTACTTTCTCGCAATTGTTCTCCTAATGCATAAACTAAGAGCTTCTTGGGCCTTCCTTAGCCAGTTAACCTACATGTTCCCTAGTTCAAGCTAAGGCAGCTGTTACCCATGCAGGAGTCATTAAGTTTTATGAGAACGTCAAACATGAACAACATATAAGCTTTGACTATTTTCTTATAGAGGTTGCCCAACCCCACTACCAAGAATAAACCCTTATTCCCTTGTTACTTGTGGTTTAGTGTCTTTGACTATTTCACAGCTAAACCTAACAATTAAACTAGATGCAATTACCGTAAGGTGGCCAGTCAAAGGATGCAAACAACTAGTGACGGGTTCTAATAGATAGTGGAAATTTAATACATGCAAACATCAAACTAACAGACCAAGAGACGGATAAACGATTTGTGAGAACATGCAAATCCATTAATCGACCTACAACTAACATGCAAGATAAAATAAATAACTACATAACTAAATTAAATAAATGAAAACAGCAACCAACAATAATAAAATTCCAATTCATACGTACTAAAGAAATCAGAAACGCAAAGTAAACAAAATTAAAGGCATAAACTAAACAACTAAATTAAAATGCATAAACTTAATTGAAATCAGAACCATGCACTAAATAAAAAACAGAATCATAAATTAAATAAATTTAGAAACATGAATCCACACGAAATATGAAAACTAGAAGAAAAATCAAAGGGAAACAGACAAGAGGGGCTGCGGCAAGACAAGGAAGAGAAGACACCTTGCACAAGCAATTGGCTCACGGCTATGGTGAGCTAGGGCTTGGGCTTAGGGTTGCTCTTCCTTGCAGCCACGCCACTCCTTCCTCTCTCTCAACTTTCGGCTAGCTCTCACAAGAACAAAACTAAAAACTGAAATTAAAAACCTAGAACAGAAAATAAACTAGGAGGCAAAGGAAATTTCGGCTGGAGTGTGTAGGTGTCTAGGGTTCTGAATTGATGGAATATATATAGAGGACAAATCCTTGAGAGGCAAGGATAGGGCTTGCGGCACAACTAGGGTTTGCTGCTCCTTGTAGCTTGCGGCAACAGCTAGAGTTTCTAGCTATGGGCTTGCGGCAAGGGCTTAGCCTTTTGGGCTTAAGTGGCGCATGCAAGTCAGCTAGGGCCTTCCTCCTTGCGCATGGGCTGCTGGTCTTGGACCTTGATGGTGCATGGGGCTCACATGTGTTGGGCTGAAGTGGCTTGCACAAGATGGGCTAGGGTTTCACTCCATGGGCTTCCACCTTGGGCTTGCATCTTGGGCTTGTGCATGGGGCTTGCGCATAGGGCTTCTTGGTTGCTAGGGTTTGCATGGCATGCATGCGCATGCCTGGGCTGCCACCTTGCTCCTTACGCATACATCTTGGGCTGCTAGGGTTTGGCCCATGCATGTGCATGCATGGCCCATCTTGGGTTCGGCATCCCTTAGGCCCATGGGCCCTTGACTTTTGACTTCCCATTTTGCCCCTCATTTCCATTTGAATTCAAATTCATTTATTCCCTCTATTCATTTCCATGGATGTCCACCACCTTCTATAAGCTTCTGGAACCTTGATTTTGTAGAGTTGACTTTGACCATCAATTCCTAGTGCAACTAGGATTCCTTGAAAATGAAGGATTTCTTATCCATTTTGACTTCTCGTAATGACCATATTGCCCCTGGGGTCTCCTAGTGTCATTAGAACTCTTTTCCCTAGTTGGGTTAGGTTTCCTAGTTCAACTAGGATTTCCTGTTTCAATCAGGATTTCTCATTTCTGGCTCCGCAATGATGGTTCTGGACTTGATGTTTCTTAGTGTGACTAGGAATCCTCATTTGACTAGGATTTCTGCACTTTTCCTGGTTTTACCAGGATTTCACTCGTTTTCCTAGTTTGACCACGAAATGTCCCAAAATGGCTCCATTTGCTTCTTTTTCTCATTTCTGCATCATTTGACCTGAAAACACAAAAACGAGACAAGAAACACAAAATATCGAGTTCTAACACTCTAGGTTCAGGAATTAGTATCATAAAGTGATGCAAAATGCACACTCATCATGGGCTTGCGGCAAAGGCAAGGCCTTTTGGGCTTAAGTGAGTCACGCCTAGCCTTGCTAGGGTTTCCTTCCTCCTTGCGCATGGGCTGCTGGCTTGGGCTGCTGGTCTTGGCGCATTGGGCTTGCACAATGTAGGCTAGGGTTTCACTCCATGGGCTACCACCTTGAGGCTTGCACATTGGGCTTGCATCTTGGGCTGAAGTGGCTTGCATGTGCATGCATGGGCTGCCACCTTGGACCATGAGCATTGGGCTTGGGCTGCTAGGGTTAGGCGCATGCATGCATGCATGGCCCCTCTTGACTTCGGCATGACCTAGGCCCAAGGCCCATTTTGCTTGTTGACATGCCATAGTTGACCTTTGACCATTGACTTTGACTTCCCATTTTACCCCTCATTTTCATTTGAATTTGAATTCATTTCTTCCCTCTATTCATTTCCATAGATGTCCACCACCTTCTAGAAGCTTCTGGAACCTTGACTTTGTAGAGTTGACTTTGACCAACATTTCCTAGTGCAACTAGGATTTCTTGAAAATGAAGAATTCCTTATCCATTTCGACTTTTTGTAATGACCATATTGTCCCTGGGGTCTTCTAGTGTCATTAGGACTCCTTTCCCTAGCAGGGTTAGGTTTCCTAGTTCAACCAGGATTTCCTGTTTCAATCAGGATTTCTCATTTCTGGTTTCGCAATGATGGTTATCGACTTGATGTTTCCTAGTGTGACTAGGAATCCTCATTTGACTAGGATTTCTGCACTTTTCCTGGTTTGACCAGGATTTCACTCGTTTTCCTAGTTTGACCAGGAAATGTCCCAAAATGGCTCAATTTGCTTCCTTTTCCTATTTCTACTTCATAAAGTGATGCAAAATGCACACTCCTCAGCCATTTTCACACCAGCCAAGGTACGTTTTCACCCTTTCTTTGCTCATTTCAGTAGTTTTGTCTTACTTGTTGAATTTCCCTTCCTCTTTTCATTACATTGTGCATTACATTTGTCATTCATTTAAACATTGAGGAGAATGTTTCTTTTAAGTTTGGGGGTGGGGAATGCAATGCATTTTTGGTGTAAAATAAAAATAAAAAAAATAAAAATAAAAATTTTTATTTCACTTTTGTTTGTAAGTTGAGGGTGTCAAACCGACATTAAAATGCATCTGTTCTTAAGATTTTATTCATCGTAGTAATGGATTTGAATCTTTAGAAGCATGCAACAAAGTTTTTGAGTCTTTTTGTTTGTTTTAGTCTTAAGTCCCCAACTAATTGATTTCATTATGTATGGTTATTTTGAGCATGTCTAGCTTGTATATATAGTATGTATTCTTCTATCTCTAGCATTGTTTCATAACATGCTTTACAACTGTATGAACGTGGGCCTTGTTTTCATGAACTTAAGTGATAACTTGCATAACTAGAGATGAATATACTTAATAGAGTAGACTTGTATGACCTAAGTGAGCTTTTGAGCCCGGTACTTAAATTCTTGAGTTTTAAAAGTACTCTAATATTTTCTTGTCATATAAAGTCGTTGTGATCTCATTATTCTTTCTTTTGATTAAGTACTTGGAAGATAATTGTGAATCAAAGAGCTAGAACTTCTCTCTTATTCTATACAAAGCATGGATATTAGGCCTTGTTTGTTTTTAACCCATAGCCTAAAGCTTACCCTATGTTATAACCCTAGTCAAACATTTTGAGCTTAATGGCCTTTTCTTTGTTTACCCCTATACCAAACCCTAAGTTTGAGGGTGTTTCACTCCTCTACCTATTTACCTTACCTATGGATTTGCGTTGACCTAGTGAGTTGTGAGGTTGAAAAGAAATGTTTATGCATAGCTTGAAAGAGAAGGAATTGTGCTTAAGATTGTTTGTCGTTCCCGAAAAAAAAAAAAAACAAATCAAAGGGAAGGGACGATTTCAAAAGATTGAAATGCAAAGGTGTCCAAATTTGAGCTATGAGTACAAATTATGCAAGGAATGCCTCTACTATTTTTTGGTGCAAATCCATAGTCTGTAGCCTTTGTTATCCATTTCATTTCAATACCTTATCCTAACTTAAGCCTCCATTACAACCCTTATAAAAGCCCTACTTGATCTTGGGAGAATTGTAGTTCATTTTTGTACAGTTAGATATAAGAGAAGCTTATGGTTATTGATTCTGTTCCAAGTATTTTAATTCCTTCTATTGAGATCAGTGTTTTTGATTCATTGTGTCTGTCTTTCATGATTAATATGTGAGCTTTTTGTATTTGTTTATCATATCATCTCTCACATATACTTGAGTGCACGTGTTGACCCAATCTCTGAGCGTTTTATTATTGAGAGTATGCCTTAGTGAGAATTGGAGTTGATGCTATTTTGGATATGCTGATTTAGTCTTGTTTGTCGAAACACTTAAGTTTGTGTCAAGAATGGTCTATATATTTCATGGAGGAGTGAGGTATGTTAATTGAAGCATTATTAGAGGTTGAAGAATAAATTCTATATGTATCTTGCTTGACTATGGTATTTATGACTGTACTTATGAAATCATGTGTTGGGATGTTTTGAGTCTGTCTTGAGTCTTTTCTTTGTTCTTTTTGCTCGAGGACTAGCAAAATCTAAGTTTGAGGGTGTGTTGAGTGCTCATTTTACACTACTTTATGATACTAACTCCCTAACTCAGAGTGCAAGAACTCGATATTTTGTGTGTTGTTAGTTTGTTTTTGTTCTTATAGGATAAAATGAGCAAAGAAGAGAAAAGGAACCGAAAGAGCCATTTTTAGACATTTCCTAGTCAAACTAGGAAAAGTGGAGAAATCCTGGTCACACCAGGAAACGCGGAATCCCAGTCAAACTAGGATTCCTAGTCTCACAAGGAAAGATCAAGCTTGAATAAGAAGGAATCATGACAATTCGAAGCCAGAAATGAGAAATCCTAGTTGGAGCAGGAAATTCTGTTTGAACTAGGAAACCTAATCTGAGTAGGAAATGGAGTCCTAATGAAGATAGGAGTCATGAGGGGCAAAATGGTAATTGTAAAAATCCAAGTGAGATAGAAATCCTAAGTCAATAAGGATTCCTAGGTGGACAAGGAAAAGTGGTCAAAAGTCAAAGTCAACAAGTCAAAGGTTCTAGAAGCTTCTGGAAGACATTGGGCCAAAGCACAAATGGATAAGATGAATTTCAGCCAAGGTGATGGACTTGGGCCAGGCGTGAAACCCTAAGGAGGGTGCGGCATGGGCTTAAGTGGAACCCTAGGGGCTAGCGCATGGACTTAAGTGAAGGGCCATGTAATTGGCGCATGGGCTGAAGGCTAAGGCCTAGTAATTTGCGTAAGGGGCTGCTTGTTTATGCATATGGGCTTAAGTGAAGTGTGGCCTTGGTCCATTAGGTCAAGATACATCAATCCCACATTGATGAAGAATAGGAATAGCAGCCCTACTGATCTCTATAAATACATCTTTAAAATTCAGAAAAAGGGGTTCTCTCCTCTTTAATTTTTCAGAAACCCTAGTTAGCCTCTCTCTCCCTCTTTCTTGCCGCACACCCCTTGTCCTTTCTCTCTCTTTCTTTTATTTTTCTGAAGCAAACCCTAGCAGCCCTCTATCTCTTTCTCTTCTCTTGCCGCAGCCACCATCATATATCTCTCTCTCTCTCTCTCTCTCTCTCTCTCTCTCTCTCTCTCTCTCTCTCTCTCTCTTTATTTTTCCTCACGCAGCTGCCACCTATCTTTGTTTTCTTTTATTTTTGGGCTGAACTGAAGAAGGAGGAGGAAGCCTTGCTTCAGCCACGCCATCACCACCTTGCTGCAACCTTGCCGAGCACAACCCATCATGCCACCTTCTTGCAGCCGCCTCCACCTTGCTGCCTTGGCTTGATTTCTTCTTCCTTTCATTTTTATTTTCATTGTTTTAATTATGCATTATTTATTTATGGATTTAATTATGTGTAGCTGAATATTGGGCTAGGGCTAGGATGAAGCCCTAGCAATGCTATTTACTTTCACTATGGATTATTGATATTTTAATTATTTACATGTTGACAAATCTTGGATCTCTGTTTAAATTGACTCTATTTGCTTCGCATCTTTGACTGATCACCTTAGGTTGCATGCATCTAGATTTATGTTGTGGAACTAAACAAGCTCAAAAGGATGATAGTTTCAATAGGCAACAAGTGGGTATCCTAAGATAATATTCATGAGAAAAGGGATCATAGATGACATAGGGTACATTAATTTGGAGCTATGCACTATGTGTTTGTCACTCTCACAAATTGTAATGACTCTTGCATGGGTAACAGCTGCCTTAGCATAGCACTAGGGAACATGCAAGTTAACTGGCTAAGGGAGGCCTAAGAAGCTCTTAGTTATGCACAGTAAGGGGAGTAATTGCTAAAAGTAACTAATCAAACCTTTTAGTAGACGAACTTTGTTGACATGTTTATATATTACTTGTTAATATCCATAGTAAAGTGAATGGTATGCTAGTGGTGGATTCTGACCCCTAGTGTTTCTCTATTATTCTTTTATCCAAATTTATTCAGTTTGTTATTTTAAAGTTTTGTTATTTATTAGTTTAGTCCAGTTTCAAAAACCAATCAAAACCCCAATTTGCGTGTGTGAGTTAGAGTTGAGTTAATTGAATTTAATTGAGTTAGTAATCATAACACTAGTACAATTCCCTGTGGGATCGAACTCATATTTGTAAGCTTTGCAACTCCGCGATTCGTGCACTTGCGAGTTAACCTAGAGTTGTTCAAAAGGTTTAATATAATTGCTATAGGAAAACATACAACATAAAACAACATTTCAATGCATACTTGGTCCAATTTCGTCAAATTGCTCCAAAACGTACCGATTTGGCAAGAAAGGCATGGGGAACAAGTTTCTTATGTTAGGATTAGGGTTCAAGACCTATTGAACCATATTTGAGGTTAAAAACGAACGAATATGTCTTTTCGGTGCATACTTGTACCTGTTTCGTCCAAATTGCACAAAAAATGTGCTCGGTGGGCACGAAAGACAAGGGGAAGCACTATCTCATGTTAAATTAGCGTTCTAGACCTATTGTACCAGATTTGGTGTTAAGAACGCACGAAAACGTCATTTCGATGCAAACGGGTCCAATTTCGTCCAAATTGCTCTAAAACGTGCCCTGTTGGCAACAAAGCCATGGGGAACCAATTTCTCATGTTAGGATTAGCGTTCTAGACCTATTAAACCACATTTGGTGTTAAAAACGCACAAAAATGTTCTTTCGGAGCATAGTTGTACCCATTTCGTCTAAATTGCACCAAAAATGTGCCTGGTTAGCAAGAAAGACATGGGGAATCACTTTCTCATATTAGGAAAGCGTTCTACACCTATTGAACCACATTTGGTGTTAAGAACGCATGAAAACGTCATTTCGGTGCATACTTGTTCCATTTTTGTCCAACTAGCTCCAAAATTTTACCGGTTGGCAAGAAATATATACGGAATAACTTCCTCATGTTAAGATTAGCGTTCTAAACCTATTGAACCACATTTGGTGTTAAGAACGCTTAAAACCATTATTTAGGTGCATATTTGTTCCAATTTTGTCCAAATTCGAACAAAACGTTACCGGTTGGCAAGAAAGACATGCTGAAACACTTTCTCCTATTAGGAATAGAGTTCTACATCTATTGAACTACCTTTGGTTTTAAGAACGCACGAAAACGTCTTTTTGGTGCATGCTTGCACCCATTTCGTCAAAATTGCATAAAAAATGTGCTCAGTTGGCAAGAAAGACATGGGAAAGCACTTTATCATGTTAGGAATAGTGTTATAGACCTATTGTACCACATTTGGTGTTAAGAATGCACAAAAACGTCATTTCGGTGCATACTTGTTCGAATTTCATCCAAATGGCTCTAAAACGTTACCGATTGGCAAGAAAGACATGGGGAAGCACTTTCTCATGTTAGGATTAGTGTTCTAGACCTATTGAACCACATTTAGTCTTAAGAAAGCAGAAAAATGTCATGTTGGTTCGAAATTGTACGAATTTCATCCAAATTGCACAAAAAATGTGTTTGGTTGCCAAGAAAGACATGTGGAAGCACTTTCTCATGTAAAGATTTGCGTTTTAGACCTATTGAACCACATTTAGTGTTAAAAATGCACAAAAATGTCTTTTCAGTGCATACTTGTACCCATTTCGTCCAAATTGCACAAAAAATGTGCCCAGTTGGCAAAATAGACATGGGGAAGTACTTTCTCCTGTTAGGAATAGCATTCTAGACCTATTGAGCCACATTTGGTGTTAAGAACGCCTGAAAATGTTATTTCGGTCAGTACTTGTTCCAATTTCTTCCAAATTGCACTAAAAACGTGCACGGTTGGCAGGGCAGACATGGGGAAGAACTTTCCCATGTTAGGAATAACGTTCTAGATTTATGGAACCACATTTGGGGTTAAGAACGCACGAAAACGTTATTTAGGTGCATACTTGTTCCAATTTCGTCCAAATTGCAACAAAACGTTACCGGTTGGGAAGAAATACATGGGAAAACACTTTCTCCTTATAGTAATGGAGTTCTACATCTGTTGATTCACATTTGGTGTTAATGTTGAGTGTTCATTTTGCAACATATTATGATACTAACTCCCTAACCTAGAGTGCAAGAACTCGACATTTTTGTATATTTTGGTTTAGTTTTGTGTTTTTCAAGTTAAATGAAGCTTTGATGAAGAAAGGAGCCAAATAGGGCAATTTTGAGCGAAAAATGGAAAAAATGGAAAAAAGGAATCTTGAGGGAATCTTCTAGAAGGATTTGGAATCTGGAAGGAATCTTTGGAGAATCTCAGATAGAATATTTTGAGGAATCTTTTTTGTCAAGGTTGACTTTTGGTCAAAGTCAATGGTCAACCGTGCCACATCATCACATGACATGGACCACACATGCAGCCCATGCACTAAGGGCCATGCGCCTATTATAAGCCCAATTAGAGGAAGCCCAAGTTGTGCCATTAAAAGGTCTAAAATCCCAAGCCTATACCACACCTATAGCTGATCCAAGGCACAAGCAAGGAATCTTTCATACTCAAGAAAAATCTCACAAGATTTAGTCAAAGATCACAAGGAATTCTAACTGATATGAATTTCGACAGTGATTATGTACCTCTACAGATCAAATCTGATAGCATACCATATATGGTTGGAAAGCTACGGATGTTAGCTTCGCAGGGAATTTTCAGATTTCGATTCCGAGTTTTCTAGCTCAAGATATGGCCATTTTAGTGGAGGTAGCGTAACAGTTCCGCGAGCTGAAAAGAAAGTTACGCCCAAAAAGAGCCCAAATCAGCATAAGGCCCACTTTTGGCCGAAAATTAGAAGCCTTAAAGAGCAAGGAATGCACTTATCCCACATTTGAAAATCAGCAAAACCTCTCCACCTCCTCACTACTATATAAGACCCTCACTCCCTCACAGATCTGATATCTTCTACACCTTACACCTTTTTATTTTCTGAAAGTTAGAGAGAGAGAGAGAGAGAGAAGTTAGCGCAAGGAGGAGGAGGGGGCAGCAAGCCTTCTTGCTGCCCTAGCCGCATCTTCCTTGGGTTTTTCCATGTTTCTTCTTGTCTTCTTCTTTTGATTTCCTTTGTTTTCTTTAGTTAATTAGTCTATTCTTCTTTCATTATGGATTCAATGTTTGATTATTTAATGAAAGTTGGTTCTTTTATTTTCTTCATTATGTTTTGATTTTAGTTTTGCATTGTTAAGATGATGATGAAGCTCTTATTATTCGATCAATGTTGATTTATGGTTAATGAAATAAAGCTATGTGATTTAATGTGATGTTTGCATGCGATAAATTTCTATTGTCTGTTTTAATTGATTCTATTTGTTTGCACTCTTTGACTAGCTACCTTAGAGTTGTTTGCATCTAGTAATTGTTATGAAATTGAGAGGTGATAATCAAGCTATTCAATTCAATAGGTAACAAGGAGGTATCCTAAGAACTTATCTTTGATAAATAGGTTTCACAGATGTCATCTAGATCGATAATCAAGATACTATCATGCTCTATGTGTTTGTCATTTTCATATAATCTTAATGACTCTTGCATGGTTAACAACTTAGGTAGACGATAATCAAGCTTCCTAGGAACATGTGAGTTAACTAGGTTAAGTTGTGATAATCAAGCTCTTAATCTATGAATAAGGAAAACAATAGTTAGGCAAGTGTCCGATAATCAAGGCCTCCTGGCTAGAAAACTTTATTGTATGTGTTCACTTTCAATTGCATGTCACCATAATAGTTGTAATCTTATAATATGTGGTGGATTCTGAATTCTTAACAATGCCGTGTTTTGTGTGTGTGTGTGTGGGTGTGTGTCTCATCTCTACAAATCCCCCTATCAGTAGTATTTCTAGTATGTCAAGTTGAGTTGGTTTATTGATACTAAACTCATTCTCTGTGGGATCGATCTCGTACTTTGCACCTTTTGCTACCATGCGATTCGTGCACTTGCGAGTAAACTTAAAGCTTTGGTAAGTATTTGTGTTAATTAATTTGCTCTAAGAAAACAACAACAGTTAACAACGCACAAAAACATCTTTTCGCTGTATACTTGTACCCATTTCATCTAAATTGCACAAAAAATGTGCCCGGTTGGCAAGAAAGACATTGGGAAGCACTTTCTCATGTTAGGAATAGCGTTCTAGACCAATTGAACCACATTTGGTGTTCAGAACACACGAAAACGTCATTTCGGTGCATACTTGTTCCAATTTCGGCCAAACGGCTCCAAAACATTACCGGTTGGCAAGAAAGACATGGGGAATAACTTTGTCATGTTAAGATTAGCGTTCAAGACCTTTTGAACAAAATTTGGTGTTAAGAACGCTTAAAAACGTAATTTAGGTGCATATTTGTTCCAATTTCGTCCAAATTGGAACAAAACGTTACCGGTTGGCAAGAAAGACATGGGGAAACACTTTCTCCACTTAGGAATAGAATTCTACATCTATTGAACCACATTTGGTGTTAAGAACGCAAGAAAATGTTTTTTCGGTGTATACTTGGTCCAATTTCGTCCAAATTACTCCTAAACGTGCTTGTTGGCAAGAAAGACATTGAGAAGTACTTTCTCATGTTAGGATTAGCGTTCTAGACATATTGAGCCAAATGTGGTTGGCAAGAAGACATGGGGAAGCACTTTCTCATGTTAGGAATAGCGTTATAAACCAACTGTACCACATTTGGTGTTAAGAACGCACAAAAACGTCATTTAAATTCATACTTGTTCGAATTTCATCCAAATGGCTCCAAAACGTTACTGATTGGCACGAAAGACATGGGGAAACACTTTCTTATGTTATGATTAGTGTTCTAGACCTATTGAACCAAATTTAGTGTTAGAAACGCACGAAAATGTTATTTTGGTTCATACTTGGTCCAATTTCGTCCAAATTACTCGAAAACGTGCATGTTGACAAGAAAGACATTGGGAAGTACTTTCTCATGTTAGGATTAGCGTTCAAGACATATTGAACCAAATGTGGTTGGCAAGAAAGATATGAGGAAACGCTTTCTCAAGTTTGGATTAGCGTTCTATACCTATTGAACCACATTAAGTCTTAAGAAAGCACAAAAACGTCATTTTGGATCGAAATTGTACCAGGTAGTTCTTGAAAGGGCTTCCTAAGGTATTAATTACCTGGTTGTACTCTTCTAGGTTGTTCCTCCTTGCAAATCCCTCAAACCAGACAAAAAAGGCGATATGCCTTCTAAATCTTGTTATGTTGGTATTGAAAGCTCTGTGGAGAATTTCCTTTTCTTTTTGGTCAAAGACTCTTTCAAAAAATTCTCTTTTTTCCCTATTTTTCTCACTCATGAATTCTTGTTTTAAGAGTTCATGATCTATTTCAAAAGGTCTTTCCTCTTCTAACATATTGATAAAAAGTTCTCCTTCTAAATCTGAAAAGGTTGGTGATTGAGGTCTTCTTACCTGGGTTGGCCTAGTTCCACTTGTTTCTGTGTTAGGTGTTTCCACCCTGTACCAAGGTTGAATGACTTGGTTGTCAGTTTGCATTAATCCTCCCATGATAATTTTATCATGCTCTGTTTCTGCTACAAAAGAGCTTCTGGCACTTTGAACCCTAGAACTTTCTCCCCTTGAACTCATGCTTGCTTTTCCAATTCTTGTGGACCTGCTAGAAGAAAACCTGATTTCCACATCTCCATCTTGGTGCTCAATGATTTGATCCACCTCTTGATTTTTTAAGGGCTTGGCAGGGACTTGATTCTGGAGAGTCCATCTTTCAGGAAGAGTTATGTCATTCCACATAATAGTTTTAGGTACTACTACATTAGGTTTTCCTAAATTTGCTTGAAAAAGAGTAGTTTTACCTTAAGCTTCTAAATTATGCACCTCTGGGCATATTATTCATGGCCTTATAATAAATTCTATAAACAACAGCCATATTTTGTGAACCTGGAATCATATCAAACCCTTGTGTTTGAAGATTCAAAGTTAAAGCCTTTAAGGCTCCCTCATCTGCAAGTGAGATTGAAAAGTTGGGAAAACAATTGAAGAATACTGGCCCATCACAGAGTGATGATTCCACTACTCCCAGAAGAGAATCTGAAAAGATATTGTGCCTGCAATCTCTAACACAGATCAAAACAGAGGTTTTTAGTCCAGTTCTGGTTAAGGGTTTTACCGCAACTTGAACTAGTCCAATATGTAGATATTTAAAATTTCTTCTTTGATATTCTTTTAACATTTCTTGTGAAAAAAGTTGGAAATTTTTATGAGCCTCCAAAATTGCCACAGTTCTTTCACAGGTTTTAATCACATAATCACTTTTAAAGGAAAAAGATCCTTTCATGTAAATATCATAAATAGAAACCTTTGGGATTTTCCAATTTTGTAACTGTTTTTCGTAATCTCTGATTACTACTTCTTCAACATTTTTAATCCTCATGATATCGTTGGATCTAGATCCTTCCGATCTACGTGACAGTGATCTAAACAAATTAGCCATTTAAAACAGATTGAAGAAATTACTTGTGATGTCCTTGAAGTGAGAAGGGGCCTTCCTTATATAGAGAGAAAAGCAGATTCCTTCTTAACTTTTAAGACGCACTAACATTGAGTGGAAGACAGCGAGTGACGTGGTGAAAAGAATAGTGACACGCACTAAGGTGAACAGTGGTCACTTTTTGAAAAGTGAAATAGCCGACACCTTATCTGTAAAGGTTGGGAAACCAATTGATAAGGTTTACTTTAGGAAGCTGGAAGCCAGCCCAACAAAATTACTCAAACCCTCCTGCTTGGACTAAAGAACATACTGAAGCAGTAAAAAGGCTAAAAGCCAAGGCAAAAGAACTGTACCAATTTCATCCAAATTGCACAAAACATGTGACCGGTTGGAAAGAAAGACATGGAGAAGCACTTTCTCATATAAGGATTTCCGTTCAAGACCTAGTGAACAACGTTTAGTGTTAAGAACGCAAGAAAGGCATGGGGAACCACTTTCTCATGTTAGGATTAGTGTTCTAGACCTATTGAACCACATTTAGGGTTAAGAAGGCACGAAAACGTCATTTCGGTCCACACTTGTTCAAATTTCGTCCAAATGGCTCCAAAATGTTACCAGTTGGAAAGAAAGAAATGGGGAAGAACTTTCTCATGTTAAGATTAACGTTCTAGACCTATTGAACCACATTTGATGTTAAGAGCGCTTAAAAACGTTATTTAGGTGTATACTTGTTCCAATTTCGTTCAAATTGCAACAAAACATTACCGGTTGGCAAGAAAGACATGGGGAAACACTTTCTCCTCTTAGGAATGGAGTTCTGCATCTATTGAACCACATTTGGTGTTAAGAAAGCACGAAAACGTCTTTTCAATGTACACTTGTACCGATTTCGACTAAATTGCACAAACTATGTGCCCAGTTTGCAAGAAAGACATGGGGAAGCACTTTCTCATGTTAGGAATAGCATTCTAGACTTATTGTACCACTTTTGGTGTTAAGAACGCACAAAAGCGTCTTTTCGGTGCATACTTGTTCCAATTTTGTACAAATGGCTTCAAAACATTACCGGTTGGCAAGAAAGACATGGGGAAGCACTTTCTCATATTAGGATTAGCGTTCTAACCCTATTGAACCACATTTGGTGTTAGGAACGCACGAAAACGTCATTTTGGTGCATACTTGGTCCAATTTCGTCTAAATTGCTCCAAAACGTGCCTGTTGGCAAGAAAGACATAGGGAAGTACTTTCTCATGTTAGGATTAGCGTTCTAGACATATTGAACCACATTTATTCTTAAGAACGCATAAAAATGTCATTTCGGTGCATACTTATACCCATTTCGTCCAAATTGAACCAAAAAAGTGATCGGTTGGGAAAAAGGACATGGGGAAACACTTTCTCATGTTAGGATTAGCATTCTAGACCTATTGAACCACATTTAGTCTTAAGAAAGCAGAAAAACGTCATTTTGGTTCGAAATTGTACCAATTTTATCCAAATTACACAAAAAATGTGTCCAGTTGGCAAGAAATACATGGGAAAGCACTTTCTCATGTAAGGATTTGCGTTCTAGACCTATTGAACCACATTTGGTGTTAAGAACACAAGAAAACAACATTTCAATGAATACTTGGTCCAATTTCATCCAAATTGCTCCAAAACGTGGCCATTTGGCAAGAAAGGCATGAAGAACCACTTTCTCATGTTAGGATTACTGTTCTAGACCAATTTGAACCACATTTGGTGTTAAAAATGCACAAAAATGTGTTTATGGTGCATACTTGTACCCATTTTGTCCAAATTGCACAAAAAATGTGTCCGATTGGTAAGAAAGACATGTGGAAGCAGTTTCTCATGTTAAGAATAGCGTTTTAGACCTATTGAACCACATTTGGTGTTAAGAACTGATGATTGTTCATTTTACGTTATTCTATGATACTAACTCCCTAACGTAGAGTGTTAGAACTCGATACTTTTGTGTCTGTTGTCTTATTTTTGTGTTTTTAGGTTAAATGAAGCAATGATGGAGAAAGACGCTAAATGAGGCTATTTTGAGCTAAAAATGGAAGAATTGGGAAAAGAATCTTGAGGGAATCTGCTAGAAGAATCTGGAATCTGGAAGGAATCTTTGGAGAATCTCAGATAGAATCTTTTGGGAAATCTTTTTGGTCAAAGTCAAAGGTCAAAGATCAAAGTCAACGGTCAACCGTGCCACATCATCACATGACATGGACCCCACATGTAGCCCATGCACTATGGACCATGCGCATAACCCTAGCCCAAAGGACCAAGGCCATGCGCCTATTGCAAGCCCAATTTGTGCCATTCCAAGATCCAAGAGCCCAAGCCTATGCCGCACTCACTCAGCTGACCCAAGGCCCAAGGAAGGAATCCTTCATGCTCAAGGGAAATCTCATAAGATTCAGTCAAAGATCACAAGGAATCCTAGTTGAAGAAAAAGTCAAAACCCAGAAATATGAACACTAAATTTTGACAGTGATTCTGTATTTCTACAGAGCGAAACAGATGTCATGCCATATATGGTTGGAAAGCTACGGATGTTAGCTTTGCAGGGAATTTTACAAATTTCGATTCCGAGTTTTCTAGCTCAAGGTATGGCCATTTTCAGCAGTTCCGCAAGCTGAAAAAAAGTTACGCTCAAAAAGAGCCCAACTCAATCAGCAAGCCCATCCCATTCAGCCATCACGTCACTTCTATGCAGCCCATGCAACTCACGCCACTTGCAGTCCATTCCAAGCTTCACTACTACAAAAAAGCTCATACATATCAGTAATTTACCGATATCTAAGGCCCCTAAAATTCGATATAGGAAAGCGTGATATCTATTCTCATTGGTTTACATATCAGTTTTGAACTGATCTCTATAGAGGTTTTTAAATCAGTTCCTTTTTTAAATACGATATATTTTCCCTTCCTGGATGGTTAAAAATGCAATAAATGATATATTTATAATATATTATATCAGTATTATATTTATAACTGATATCATATTTATTAATAATATGGGTTTTAGTCGTATAACTGGTATAATTAGTTCCATAGACATCTGTATTATATATAAGAACTGATATCTTAGATCAGACTTATATGTACCTAAATTACGGAACTGGTATAGACTGTATCATAGACATCGGTATTATTTCTCATAAATGATATCTGATATGTGAATTATATGTGTTTAAGATATATAAATGATATTTATATGTTCATAGATATCGTGCTTTTTATAATAACTGATATCGTATATGTGAATTAAATGTTTTAAGAGTATGGAACTGGTATAAATATTTTTATAGATATCGGTATTGGTGATTAAAAATGATATCGTATATTTGAATTATATGTTTAAAAAGTATGGAACTGGTATAAATATTTTTATAGATATCGGTATTGGTTATAAAAAATGATATCGTAGACATCTATTATATGTGTTTTTATTGTATAATTGATTACGAAGCTATGATTGGTATCAGTTTATTTTCCCAAAATAGATATCTATTCTCTATAGCATTTCAGTTTTTATATTAGAATTGATCTAATATATTTCGAAATTAGGGTTATGTGACATGTTTTGATATCGGGTTTATTTTCAAAAAACTGATATAATTGGTTAACACCATGGAACCATCTAGAGCATATTTATTTAGTGGCCAATTTTACCTGCATAGATAAGCTAAACTGATTCATTTCATTCAAAAATCCATTCCATTCAACAATCCATTCCATTCATCAAATGTCATATATTTCAAAGGACCCAAAAGTTGTCATATCACAAAAATTAGGGGGAGATCTCATCATCTCTAACTACCCCTTCCTTCAAATATGTCTAAGCTAACTAGGCTAGGCAGCACTTAAAACTACCCTTTACAAAAACTATTATTGCCGTAGGCTAGGCATGCATTTTTCCAAAAAACTAGGCAGTAGGCATGCAATTCCCTATTCCCTTTACAAAATATGGGCATGGCAGCATTTAAATTAATTGATCTAAGTTCTATAATATCCACAAAATGGCACATCCAGCCATCACCACATATGTAACGACCCGACCCAAATTTTTACTAGAAGTTTAAATTTTATTTAACTTTGGTTTTAAGAGGATTTCAAGGAGGTTCAGTTTTTGCAACCTTGGAAAATTTTTGTATTTACTTTGGGAGTTTATTGAGAAATAAAATGTTTAGAATTTATTTTTAAATTTTCGTTTTAAATTAGACTTGACCCCAAAGTTGACTTTCAAAATTAGTGGGCTTTCGTCTTTGACTTTGAGCATGTTGGATAGGTCTCGAATCCACGAGTTCGTAGACACGAAGCACGTGTACAACAGAGTTACGGTTTGAATTTTACAGACGAACAAAGTTTAGGGGCATTTTAGACCTTTGCGTTCTAGGGACTTCTAGAAAGATCCATTTTTTTTATTTAAATTTCTATCTCTCTCTCTCTTGAAGGACACACGCACACCCCCCCCCCCCGACTTCTCCTTTCTCTCTCTGGCCGATCATCTTCTCCGGCAAGGACTTCCTCGCCCGGCGACCGGAGGCGGCGAGACCTCTACCCAGCTACTCGCCGTCCTTCTCTCTCTTTCCCGGCGTCTCTCCTCCCTAGAAACCCAGCAGAAAACCCGAAACCAGAGCCAACTCGATTTGGGACTTCGGCGGCGATCCGCCGATCCCGGTAGAGTTGGGATGCCGGAGAACAACCAGTCGCTCTTGCTCGACATTCTGAGCAAGGTGATACCCTCCTTTCACTCTGACGACCACCCACGAAAGAGAAACGATGAGTGCAGCCGCCGGCTTCCTTCTCATTTTCCGGCGACTCCGGCGGCCGATTGCCACAATCCAGGTCAACGGAGCTTCGTCTTTCGGTGACCTTGCGTGCCGAACGAACTTACGATCGTGAAGCAGAAATGAATTTCTGAAAAGGGTTGAGCAGAACTCGTTTTAAACTGTGAGTGGACTCTTACTTTCGAAATGTTTTGCATGCCTTATAAATAAATGCCCTCTTGATTTATCTAAGTATGATTTGAGTTGAAAGATCTTGGGAATTGACCCGTTTATATATAAGTTATGATTTTCAAAGTATGCTTTTTCTTGGTCAAATTAATGTTTCTATCTTAAATTCTTGTCAATGGATTTATTTGTCTTTAATGGAGGTTTTCATTTTAAGTTTTAATTTATAAAATGATTATTATTTGAGAATTGATACTTTAATTTGATTATATTAGTTGTGAGAAATAAACTTTAGAAACATGGCAATTTTGTCGATTCTAAGGACTTGCTCAAACTTGAGTCGATTGTGAAATGTGTGAGAAATTTAAGATTTATTTTCAGCATAAAGATTATTTGAGTGGTTTCGAGATAATTTAGTATGGATGATTTTTAAACGCCGTATAAGTACCCAGTTTCGATATGGTTACAGATAGGTCTTTGGGACCCATCACGGCACACACATAGGCTTTGGGCCGTGTGCCGGGATGCTTCGCCCTTTGGGGGTAGTCTATGTGCACGTACAACACTTGGGCTTATTGTACGACGGCGATTCGACGGTACAAGGGCCACCATAAGTCCACTTGTATGACGGCGATTCGACGGTACAAGGGACACCCTAAATCCACTCGCATGACGGCGTTGCGACGGTGTGGGTGGAAGGGCAATCTACGTGCACATATGACACTTTGGCTTATTGTACGACGGCGATTCGACGGTACAAGGGCCACCATAAGTCCACTTGTATGACGGCGATTCGACGGTACAAGGGACACCCTAAATCCACTCGCATGACGGCGTTGCGACGGTGTGGGTGGAAGGGCAATCTAAGTGCACGTATGACATTGTGGCTTCTTGTATGACGGCGATTCGACGGTACAAAGGCCACCATAAGTCCACTTGTATGACGGCGATTCGACGGTACAAGGGACATCCTAAATCCACTCGCATGACGGCGTTGCGACGGTGTGGGTGGAAGGGCAATCTAAGTGCACGTATGACATTGTGGCTTCTTGTATGACGGCGATTCGACGGTACAAGGGCCACCATAAGTCCACTTGTATGACGGCGTTACGACGGTACAAGGGACACCATAAGTCCACTCGTATGACGGCGATGCGACGGTACGGGTGGAAGGTTATATAGACGGTCCACTTGGTGCGACGGTCTTGTACGGTACCAATGTGGAGCCTGTCAATTGGGTACTTATATGGCCAAAGTTTTTACTAAAAACTTTATTAGATAAAAATATTTTTAGTTATTTCTATCAGTTCAAGACTCAAAAGGGGTTTTAGCCAGAAAGCTTATAAGATACAGCATTTCTATTACGTATCATTATTTTATTTATGTTTAAAATGAATTTCAAGGTTGAAGTTGTATATAAGACCTTCTTATTTGAATTATGTTGATGATGTAAGGTTTTTGTTAAGACGTGAAAGAGTTTATTACAAAAATATTTGATATATTTCTTTCTTTTGATTATTGGTTCAAATGTATTTTAAAATTGGGGGATTTTAAAGAGTGACGTGAAGTTTTTGAGCTACACGTGGTTGTAAAGGATTTTCTGAAAAAGAAAGTATATTTTTTTGTTTTCGTTTCCATAAATCTGTCCACTCACTGAGTTATCTTACATTTTCCTATTTTTGTCTAAATTTTTCCCCGGTGTTACAGATCGCTGAGGTTGGGCCGTACCACGTCGAGGCAGGACCTTCAGATCTTCGGCGTCAATTCCCTCAAGTTGAGGAGTTAACTTTATAGTGTAATAGAAATTTAGTTATGCTTTGAAATTCTTGTGCTTTGGTGAATGAGAATTTATTGTCTTGGCTTGTGGTAGAGGTGGCTGAAAGACTTAGAAGTGCTTTTAACAGGTTTTATAAACTTTGGGTTAGTCCATTTTCAGGGGAGGTTCTGCCGAATTTTCGGTAGGATTTTCCTTGATTTTGGATTCCCACAGGGCCTCTCCGGGTTTCAGGGCGAAATCCGGGGGCGGTCCTGTCAACATATACCTAAGCCTACACATAATTCAAGTTAACAAAGTCACCCCATTCTTCTCGAACATCATCAATTTGGTCTTTGGTGTAACTGCATCGCTTGATCTTTGATTTGCTCCACTGAAAACACAAAGGAAAATTGCATTAGCTCAATAGTAAGGTAGCTTAAAGCTTGCTCATACTAAAATAATGCTTGCAGCTAGCTTTTGCAAATTCACATAACTAACACCATGGGAAATAAATGCTAGACAACTTTTCAAAGGTTAAGAGAAATTAGACATGCAGTAGAATGGTTAAGTTTGATGTATTATTAGTGACAAACAAAAGAGAACTTAGTACAAGTTGAATGCTTACATAAGAAAGGAACAATATATAGCATGTAGAAAACAGAATTTTGACAACCATGATAATGGCCAAGTGTGGTTTTGGTACTGACCAGTTTTTTAAGGCAGGTTCAGATGGAACCCTTCTTTACTGCAAGGAGAAACAAGAGATGGCAAACAGAAAGTATAGTGCTTAATCTTATAATTTGATTGTTTTAATTTTTTTTTTTACATGAATATAATTGATGAAAAAAATCCATTTGAGTAGGTTCCAGCTGTATTCAATATAAGCAATG
Organism: Dryas octopetala; assembly: GCF_963921425.1. Classification (NCBI taxonomy): domain Eukaryota; kingdom Viridiplantae; phylum Streptophyta; class Magnoliopsida; order Rosales; family Rosaceae; genus Dryas; species Dryas octopetala. The sequence continues at coordinate 18,766,591 of NC_141371.1, forward strand.
CAGTTAACCAAAATTTCAGAAATTTCAAGCAAGGATGTAAGCAAATATATATTGCATGTACATGAAGGTCATTTGGATTCGATTTTACCGTGCTCTCAAACTCAAGATTCGTATCCTCAATGATGTCCTTCATGTACCTCATAACGTAGTAACCACATTCAACCCCTCCAGGTTGTTTAGGACACTGACCACAAGAAGAAAACAATGGCATGCATATAGAGTTAGTGTGTATTCATACAGGTTTTAAATAGGAATGGCAGAAATAGTAATTAGGAAAACATTAATGAATTATTTGGAATACATACTGAAAGATGCTTCCACTGTATTGTTTTGCGAGTTCGCCTACCCGTAACTACATTGAATTGTCTAATCGCACTGAATCAACAAAACAACACAATAAGTTACACCACAACAAATTATCCCTAGTGCATAAACCAATAAATATATAAGGGAGCATCAACTCACGTGTTGACAATGTCCATCCATCCCTGGTCAAAGGTCGGTTTTGCAAGAGGGTCCATTATATAAACAATGTCTTTATCTTCAGTAATTATGGTCAACATCCAATGCGACCTTTCAAAAGGGTAGCACTATAATTAGCATGCATGAATAAATGACAGGCATAAAAAAGGTTCAAGAAAGTCAGTTAATCATCAAAACACCCTTACCCAGAATTGTAAGGCACCAAGAAAACACGATCGCTTTTTCCTTGCTGAAAACAAGCTGCCATGTAGGTTGATCGTTTCTCTGAGCTTGCTACTCCAACAGAAACACGGGCCGGATCCACCAAACCAACCATATCAATCATCTTTGACCTGACCAGCTTATCATATAGGTGCCTAATAGTATTTAATTAAAACAATACATATCAGAGCAGATTAGTAGGACAAAACATGACTAGCTTTTCAATTAAACTTAACTACCTCATTTACACCACTATGCATGTCGCGGAGAGTTCCTGCATCTCCATGAGGGAAGTTATATCCTCTCTCAAGATAAATAGTTTTCGGACTTCTCCAAAGACTTCTTCCTCTATCTCAGATGTGATTGCTTTTCCACTTTCAGACATTGCTTCATGGGCATAACGATACAGTAGCTTGCAATTTGTCGGCACAAGCTTCTCAGCTGGTGCATCCTTCTTGAATAATTCCTTCACCATGCCAGGCACTTGTTTCTTCTGCATCTGCCATGGTTAAGCACAAAGACCCAAGGTTAAGTGAGTAATGAAAGAAAAATAAAGAGACATAAGTAATGAAAGTACGTACTATATTTACCTTATCATTGTATTCAATTACAAGGTCTTTAGGCCAAGCGACATGGCTGCCAACAGCATCATCAACAGTTTTTAACTCCTCTCGGACTGGAATGGGAAGCAAAGCTTGTCCATCAATGGCAATGTCAATTGCAACCCGCAGGTTGGCGTCACCCAACGGAACCCCATGCACTTCCTTAGATGCAAGATCAATAATTGAACCATATGCAACAATCTTTCTAGTAGTTCCCAAAGTCAGTTTGCAAGACTTTTCCTAAGCAAACATAGTACATATCAATACATAAATAAAGTGCTATTCAAAACGCTAAAACAACACCATCTCAGACCAATACCTTTACTGTGCAGTCAGCGATGACGTCTTTGTGTACTGCCTCCTTCCTTTCTAGCTCAACCACTGCAGCCTTACACTTTCCCTCAGCCTGGCAGCTTGCTTTATCGGAGACACTCCCATGGCCTGGAAGTGTCTTAGGTGTAAGAACACCCTTCTCATTCTCCCGCGCCTCCAACTTTTCAATTCTCTCCAACAACATTTTACACATTTCACGCTCCTTTTCTAACATGGCCGCCAACTCATTTTTTGAGACTAGTTCCCTAGGTTTTCTGGGAATGTTGAAGTATGTGGTAGGGTTGACATTCCCCCCTACTGCCCTTACCCTACCATGGGTGTCCGGAGTCTCCAAAGCCATAGTTAGAACGTCCACTGCACCCTCGACTTTCAATTCTCCTTGCTTCTTTTTGTCCAGCAATTCGTCCTGCCACATGTCCATGAAAAATTACATTACACAAAAATGACCTCATCAATTATGAAATCCAGTACAATAACAAGTCAGAATGCTTACAATGACATTAGCCACCGATTGTACTTCCTCAGTTAAGTTCCCATTAGAATCTTCACGTGCCTTCTTCCATAGAACGGAACGGTCAAGATCCTCCGCTGCCACATTTTGTTTCCTCTATCCATAGAACCAAATTTAACATTAAAAATGCAAGTGCAAAATGCTAGTTAAAGTAGACATGCAGATATCCATTCACAAGCTTACCAAATCCTCCTCCAAGCCTATATATCCTTTTCGCGACAATCTATGGTGATACTTCCTCTTTGCAGTTCTCTTGCTTTGTGCCTCATGTAGTTCCTACAATTAAGTACAAGGAACCAAAATATAACACATATCATGAGGAAAATGGGTTCTTGAAATAACCAAAATTTAATACTTTGCAAATATCAAATGTTGCTGGAGCAACAACTTTTGGCAGCAGCTGGCACAAATGAACAAGCTTACCATAAATGAGTCTGATAGTCGGCGTGCAACAAATGCCTCCCAATGTCGTTTCTCAATGAAGTCCTCATATTGCTTGGGTGGGAGTTTCAAAGCCTCTGGATCGTCCTTGAATGGAAGCACGAATCTGTTTGTAAGATTAGTCTTGAATGTTCTCCACTTAATGCCAGCTGAAGACAGCACCATCTTCTGGCTTGTAGAGGGAAGATCAAAGGCAGCCTATATTTAGGGTTAATGAGGACAAACAATCATTAAAAATGCAGCAAATACCTCAGGATAAACATGCAGCAAATTAACGGTTACAATAGGTAAAATAAAGCTGAAATACCTCAACATCCTCCCAGATTTTTTTTTTAAAGTCCTTATCCACCTTCGGCCAGCTTTCTTCAATAATAGGGACTGTGGTCCTCGCCTTAACCCCTATGTATGAAGCTAAAGTCTGACGAGCTTGTCCTACCGGTACACCATGTCTATTATACTGCACTTGAACTTTTCAGCCTAAAGCTTTCTTCACAATTACATGGTGCATCTGTGTAATGCCCCGAGTGGAACTACTATCAGCAGTAGTAATCGTCGCTTGCTTCGAACTTGAGCTTGCTTTGGCATCCACATTCTCCTCATCTGCAGGTGGGACTTCGGTTGCCTTTGGTGTGGGCACTGCACCTTTCTTTCCTTTTGGCGTTCCCCTACCTTTTCTTTTTCCCTTCTTGCCTTTCGGTGTTGCCATTACTCGAAGATCAAAACTGTAGCAAAATTGTGTAATTAAAAAAAAAAAAATAACAGTACATACATAAGTAAGCCATGGAAAACAGCCTAAGTAAGTAAGCCTCTACAAGGAAAATTAACACAAGGTATACACATCTATAAGAAAGCATGGATATACACAAGGAAAACACAAGCTTCTCACCTCTATTAATTAATCAATACTAACACTTAGTAAACTTAGTAAATAATACAAGGAAAACAGCCTAAGTAAGTAAGCCATGGAATATTCAACTTGGTAAAATATACAAGGAAAACAGCCTAAAAACAAATACAAATCGTTCTTGAAATGAAAGAAATTAAAGTAGAAAGTATGCAATTAAAGTAGAAAGTATGCAAATTAAATTACAAATTAGCATCAAATTACATGACAAAAAAATGCATGGATTATGGTTTTTGTTTTCTTGAGTGATCAATCCATATGCCCTCGCAATTATCTCTCTTGTAAGTGTTATCACCATCACCAAGTATATCATCAAATTCCTCGACAGATGGTATTCCTTCAGTAAAGGATTGAGCAGAAACACCAGTGTCCCCTAAGTCATCCTCATGTGCACCATCTTGATAATCTCTAGTCGGGGCTGCAAGCACTACTGACCAGCCAGAGTCGAGTGGGTCCTCTACATAAAAGACTTGCTTCACTTGGGCAGCCAAAGCAAATACGTCTCTCTTGTGACCTATCCTATTCAAGTTTACCAAAAGGAACCCTAATTCATCTGTTTTTATTCCCTTGTTGTTCTCTACCCATTCACACTTAAACAAAGGCACTTGAAAACCGGTATAATCAAGCTCCCAAATCTCTTGGATAACCCCATAGAAAGCCATATCAGCGTAAACTGGATTTTTATCCTTCGCGCTCGCCACCTGCATTGTATTTGCCACCAAGCTCACCCCACTGTTTTGGACAGAACGTACCATGTCACGTGCCTTTGTGTGATAATGGCACCCCCCTATCTCATAACCCTCGTATTTAAGCACACTCATAGGTGGCCCTTGAGCTAGTCGCCTCACTGAGGGTGTTATGTCCTTTGATCTACTGTTTATCTCATCTGCCACCTATATTAATTATTAATGGTTAATTAACACTTTTAAAATATATTAATTATTACCAAACGTTTACAAAGGGTAAGTGCATTGAAAGGGTAATTAAAAGTATAATACCTTGTCACGTAACCAATAGATAAACGTGCGGTTATGCTCATCTAGCATCCACTTTTCACTCTTCTTTTTACTCTTATAAAAGTCACTCAAGTAAGCCTTATGTAATCTGCAAATAGATTTCATAAAATTTAACAAATTGTAACTTACTATAAGTGTTAGTAACTTAGTTATTCTATAAGTGTTAGTGGTGGATAAAATGTAACTTACTCAGCATAAGGGTCGACCTCATCAGCATTCTCCAATACACAACGGTGTGCCTGCTCCCAGTCTTCACGATGGACTGATTGTACCTTAGCACCTGAGATAGGTCTGCTAAGGGTTGGTTGACCCATTCGCGAAGGCGGGATTCCAACTGATTTTGCATCAGACAAATATTCGGAGCAAAACTCCACAGCTTCCTCACCTATATAATTCTCAGTGATGCTGCCCTCCGGACGGTTACGGTTCCTTACAAAACCCTTTAGCACTTTCATGCCTCTTTCAAATGGATACATCCATCTATAATAGACCGGTCCACACAATCGAACCTCTCTAATAAGGTGCACAGTTAAGTGAACCATTATATCGAAGAATGAAGGTGGAAAGATCTTCTCCAACAAACACAATGTGGTTACAAGTTCTGATTGGATTTGATCCAACTTTGACACATCAATCACTTTATTACATAGGGAATTAAAGAAGAAACATAACCTAGTAATCGCGTATCTCACATGCTTGGGCAGCACCGAACGCATGGCTACTGGTAACAATTGTTGCATCAAGGCGTGGCAATCATGGGACTTAAGACCAAATAGTTTCAACTCTTGCATGGATACTAGATTTCTTATATTCGAGCTGTAACCTTCTGGGACCTTTATACCCATCAAAGATCTGCACAATGCCTGTTTCTCACCCCTAGACAGTGTATATGGAGCAGCAGGTAGAAAGGTTCTTTTCGGCCCAACTTCGGGTGCCAAGTCAAGTCGTACCCCTATTTCCATAAGATCTAGACGGGCAGCAATCCCATCTTTTGTCTTCCCTGGAATGTTTAGTAAGGTTCCAATAACACTCTCGCACACGTTCTTTTCGATGTGCATAACATCAAGAGAATGCCGAATGTGAAGAGACTTCCAATATTCAAGGTCAAAGAATATGGACCTTTTCTTCCAACATGGAACATGAGTTTCACCACCTAGGCTGCTCTTTACATGTTGCTTTCCGAAGATACAATTGATACCCGACACTTTAGCTAAGACCTCCTCTCCACTTAGAGGTTTAGGAGCAGAACCAAATTCCTGCTTGTTATTAAACGCTGTCATTTGATTCCGATATGGATGGTGGCGTGGTAAGAACCTTCTGTGGCCTTGAAAACTGATTTTCCTACCATGTTTCAGCCTAACACTATCCGTGTTTTCACCGCAGATGGGACACGCTTTATACCCTTTAACGGTGCACCCCGACAAATTACCATAAGCGGGAAAGTCATTGATTGTCCACAAGAGTATACCCTTCAAGGTAAATGTGTTTTTTCTAAACCCATCGTACACCCCATCAATTCCATTCCATAATGCTTTTAGATCATCAATCAATGGTTGCAAATAGACATCTATGTCATTTCCTGGCTGCTTAGGACCGGAAATCAAAAGAGTTAACATCATAAACTTCCTCTTCATGCAAAGCCATGGAGGAAGGTTATACATCACTAAGATGACGGGCCAGCAACTATATCGGCTACTTAAGGAACTGTGTGGGTTGATCCCATCTGCCGAAAGAGCCAACCTTAGATTTCTAGGCTCACTTCCAAAATCTGGCCACTTATGGTCAACCAACTTCCAAGCCGGAGAATCAGCTGGATGACGTAGCATGCCATCGTTGACTCTATGATCGGCATGCCAAGTAAGATCCTTTGATGTCTCACCACACTTAAACATTCGTTTAAACCTTGGAATAGGTGGAAAGTACCACAAGACTTTTGCCGGAACCCCTTCTTGCTCAACCCCTTGCTTGTTTAATTTCCACCTAGATAGGTCACACTTGGGGCACTTACTTTCATCTTCGTACTCATTTCTATACAAAATACAATCGTTTGGGCATGCATGAATCTTAGCATACTCCATTCCTAAAGCAGACAATGTCTTCTTTGCCTCATACATAGACAAGGGTAGCACATGACCTTTTGGCAGCATATCACCAATAGCAACCAGCAGTTCAGAAAAGCTAATATCAGACCACCCATGTTTTGCCTTCAGATTGAATAGTCTAACCAATGCAGATAGCTTGTTGTACTTCACACAATTATCATATAAGGGTCTCAATCCTTCATCACCATAATGACTAAACTCGTATGGATTATCATGGAAATTATCAAAGGCACTTTCGCACATGTTTACTGTTTCGGACCCACAGACAGTAGGTTCTCTTTCGTTTTCTGTATTTCTACTTGTACAACCAGCAAATTCACCATGCCATATCCACTTTGCATACCTTGTGTCAAAACCATTAAAGTATAGATGCTCCCTAATCACTCTAACGGTATGCCTTTTCAAGTTTACACATTTCAAGCAAGGACAATGGATGTACTTCGGATTGGTAGCATTCTGTAATCCAATTCTCAAAAAACTCTCAACTCCCTCCTCATACTCCACAGACCTTCTATCAGCATGCATCCATGTTTTATCTATACTCTTACACAAAATAACACCATTTCAATACGAACCCAATTAAACATATGCAAAAGGAAGCATATTAACTGATAATATATAACTAATATTAATGTCAATTTTAATTAGCAGAAACTCATCTAAAGAACACATATACCTTTACCTAGAACTCATCAAATATTCAATTATATTGACACCATATGACCTAGTTGAAGCCTGGCAATGTATTGGGTTTAAACCTATATATCTTTACCTACAACTCTACCCTTAATTGCAAAACCCACATAATATATTAGACCTCAAACCCAAAATCAAACGAATTAACCACATACCCAAATTCATAACACAGTCGACCCAAGTTTCATATTTCAATTAAATACAAACAATTCCAGCACCCAAATTCAAACAGACCCAAGTTCAAACAATCTACAAAACACCCAAATACAAACAAATCCAAATTCCAAAAACACCCAAATAGCAATGCATACATGTTCAAACAACTTGCAGATATTAGAACCCTTAATCCGGAATCTAAAATTCAAATTAAAAAGAAAAAATAACAAAACAATCTCATCAAATATCTGAAATCGCGAAGGCTGGGTGGGGGTATCGGGAAGGGTTCTCTGGGTCGATCTCGATCTCGCGACGTTGTCCAGAATCTTCTCTCCTCTCTCTTTCTCACTTCCCGACTTCTCAGACTTCTCTCTGTCTCTCTGTCGCCTTCGCTCTCTGCAAGCCTTCGCGCGCGTTCAACCCATCGATCTCGATCTGCAAGCGTTCGCTCTCAACGTCTTAAGGCTGGGTGGATTGGAAAACCAGCTAGCTAGCTTAACCTTCGAGCTCAATACATATATCTTCGTTAGAGATTGATGAAGAAGATGATGAGTTAGGGTGTGGGTTTGAGTCTGGTTCAGTTTGGATGTGAGTGACTGAGTGTGGGTGTGTGAGTCTAAGTGTATAAACGCGGGCTGCAAAATTTTTTTAAAGTCACGAACAGTACCCCTATTTTCCCATTCTAAAATTTAAGCATCATTTATTTGTATAGATATCACTTTTAAATCAGGGTTAATAAATTTGTCCAACATAATATATCACATTCAAAATCCTGATGATATATAAACTAGTTTAAATATCATTTTTTGAAAAAAAAAATTTTAAACGATATTAAAAACCATATTATATCGAATACCCTTAAAACTGATATTAATCTAGTGATATGTATGAGCTTTTTTGTAGTAGTGCTTCCTTGCGCCAGCCCACTTGCAAGTCACTTAAGCCCATCACGCCTACAAGGTTTCAGCCAGCCCACTTGCAAGTCACTTAAGCCCATGTTCTTTTAATGAAACCCTAGCCGCACCTTGTCTTTTCCTTGCCTCCCAAGGAATCCTCTTCCTACCTCTATAAATATATCTCATTCTCTCACACTTTGTGAGATTTTCATTAGGTCAGACAATTCAGAAAAAAGAGAGCAGCCGAATTGGCAGAGAGAGTGAGAGGGTGGCTCCACTTGAGGGAGAATGAGAGACCATGTGCCGCAGCCCTAGCTCACCTTTGCCGTGAGCCTCCTTGGTGCTATGTCTTTCCTCTTCTTCTCTCTTGTGCCGCTGCCACCCTCTTTTGATGTTCTTTGTTTTTCTTTTGATTTTCTTCTTTTTCTTTAGTTAATTAGTTTATTCTTGCTTTCATTGTGGATTCAATTATTATAATGGAAGTTAGATCTTTTATTATTATGTTTTGAGTTTTTATTGCTTTGTTAAGTTGGATGATGAAACTTTAATTGTGAGTTATGCAATGGTGACACTTGTGATTTAATTTGATGCATGTAGTAAATCCTTGATTCTATTTGTTTACACCCTTTGACTAGCTACCTTGGGCTAATTGCATCTAGATTATGTTGTGCAATTAAATAAGCTCAAAAGGATGATAATTTCAATTGGCAGCAAGTGAGTATCCTAAGAACGTACTCATGAGAAAAGGGGTCATTGGATGTTCATAGGTTACATTAAGGTGGGTCTATGCTCCATGTGTTTACCGTTTTCACAAAACTTAATGACTCTTGCATGGATAACAGTTGCCCTAGGGAATGCCTAACAAAGCTCTTAAGGAACATGCAAGTTAATTGACTAGGGGAGGCCTAAGAAGCTTTTAGTATATGCATAAAGAGAACAATAGTTAGGAGTGTCCTCAAAAAAACCTTCGGCTGGTAAACTTTATTACATTTATGCATTATCTTGAATTGCTTGGTTGTATTTCCATCAATTGGTGTGGATTCTGAATTCTTAGCATTGCAATTGTGTGTGTGTATGTGGTGTGCATGAGTTTCACAATTTACAAACCCTCTGCCGTGTGTGTGTGTTTAGTGATTCTAATTGGTAAGTTGAATTAGTTTGATGTATATTTACCTATTCCTCGTGGGATCGACCTTGTACTTATATGCTATGCTTACATGAGCAATTCGTATACTTGCGAGCTACAACTTCGTATTTGTTTCTAAATTCCAAGTAAAACAAGTTGTACAAATAGGAGCAACAAGAACGCACGAAAACGTCATTTCGGTCCATACTTTTTCCAATTTCATCCAAATAGCTCCAAAACGTTACGGGTCAAAAAAGACATGGGGAAGAACTTTCTTATGTTAAGATTAGCGTTCTAGACCTATTGAACCACATTTGGTGTTAAGAACGCTTAAAAACGTTATTTACGTGCATATTTGTTCCAATTTAATCTAAATTGTAACAAAATGTTACCAGTTGGCAAGAAAAACATAGGGAAACACTTTCTCCTCTTAGGAATAGAGTTCTACATCTATTGAATCACATTTGGTGTTAAGAATCACGAAAACGTCATTTCAGTGCAAACTTGTTTCAATTTCGTCCAAATGGCTCCAAAACATTACCGGTTGGCAGGAAAAACATAAGGAAGCGCTTTCCCATGTTAGTGTTGAGTGCTCATTTTACATTATTTTATGATATTAATTTCCTAACCTAGAGTGCAAGAACTCAGTATTTTTTGTTTTGTTAGTTTTTTTTTGCTTTTATAGGATAAAATGAGCAAAGAAGAGAAAATGAGTCAATAGAGCAGTTTTAGGACAGTTCCCAGTAAAACTAGGAAAAGAGTAGAAATCGTAGTCAAACCAGGAAAAGTTGAATCTCATTTAAACTAGTATTTCTAGTCTCACAAGGAAAGATCAAGCTTGAAAAAGAAGAAATCATGAAGATCTGAGGCCAAAAATGAGAAAATCTAATTGAACTAGGAAACCTAATCCGGATATGAAATGGTGTCCTAACGAAGATATGAATCATGAGGGGCAAAATGGTAAATGTGAAATCCAAGTGAGATAGGGATTCTACTTCTATAAGGATTCCTTGGTGGACGAGGAAAAGTGGTCAAAAGTCAACTCATCAAGTCAAAGGTTCTAGATGCTTCTGGAAGACAATGGGCCAAAGCACAAATGAATAGAAGCATTTTTGGCAAGCCATTGGGCTTGGGCAGGGCGCAACACCTAGAGGAGTGTGCGGCATAGGCTTAAGTTGCAGGGCCTTGTAATTGGCGCAAGGGGCTGTAGGTTCTGCATATTGGGCTTAAGTTAGTGTGGCCTTGGTCCATTAGGTTAAGCTACAGCAATCCCACATTGAAGAGAAATAGAAATCGCAGCCCCTCTACTCTCTATAAATAAGACATGTTGCTACACATAAGAGAGAGTCCCATTGAAAAGTTCTGAAAAACCCTAGCCTCCCTTCTTTTTCTCACATAGCCATCTCTCTCTCTCTCTCTGTTTGTTTGTGCCGAGCCCTAGGAGGAGAAGAAGCAGCAGCACCGCCGCCACCTTGCTGCCACCTTGCAGCCACTTTGTGCCACCATCTCGCCACCTTACTGCCATGCCGCTGCTGCCACCTTGTTGCAGCCTTGCTGTGGAGCCCAAGGGCAGCCAAGCTGCCGCCTCTCTCTCCCTTCTTCCTTTATTTTTCCTAGTTTTAATTATGTTTTATTTGATTGTTGATTTAATTATGCATAGCTAAACATTCAGCTAGAGCTAGGATGAAGCCCTAGTGATGCTATTTACTTTTACTATGGATTATTGAGTTTTCAATTGTGTACATGTTGACAAATCTTGGATCTCTGTTTAAATTGATTCTATATGTTTTGCATCCTTGACTGATCACCTTAGGTTCCATGCATCTACATTAATGTTGTGAAACTAAATAAGCTCGCAAGGATGATAGTTTTAGTAGGCAACAAGTGGGTATCCTAAAATAATATTCATGAGAAAAAGGATTATAGATGTTCATAGGTTACAATTCGGATGGCTCTATGCTCTAAATGTTTGTCACTCTCACAAATTGTAATGACTCTTGCATGGATAATAGTTGCCTTAAATAGGCTTAGGGAACATGCAAGTTAACTGACTAAGGGAGGCCTAAGAAGCTCTTAGTTATGTAAAGTAAGGGGAGTAATTGCTAAAAGTAACTAGCCAAATCTTTTGGTAGACAAACTTTGTTGACATGTTTGCATATTGATTGTTGGTATCCATAGTAAGGTGAATGGTATGCTAGTGGTGGATTCTGACCCCTTAATGCTTCTTTATTGATATTTTCATCTAATTAATTTTGTTTGTTATTTCAAAGTCTTATTACTTTATTTGTTAGTTTAGTCGAGTCTCAAAACCAATCTGAAATCCCCCCATTCGCGTGTGTGAGTTAGTATAGATTTAATTGAATTTACTTGAGTTAGTAATCATTACACGAGTACAATTCCCTGTGGGATCCACCTCGTATTTGCAAGCTTTGCTACTCCGCAATTCGTGCAATTGTGAGTTAACTTAGAGGTTGTTTAAAGGTTAAATAATTTGCTCTAGAAAAACATACAACAAGTTTTTGGCGTCGTTGCCGGGTAATTGTTATTTGTGTTGATTGCTAGTTTAATTACTTTTAGTTAAGTCAATTTAGTTAGATTTTATTTTTTGTTTTTATTTTTCTTTTTGGTTCTTGCTAATTTCTCTTGTTTTTAAGGTACAATGGAAGAATCTGCAAATTCAAAGATCACTCATCTTTTGCGTGCAGAAGGCCAAAAGGTGTTGAGTGCACATAAGGGCAGGCCAAGACTCAATTGGACACCATTAAGGATAAGGTCAACCCTGGTGTCGCCGAGAGAGAGTGAATTTGAAGGAGAATACGAAGAAGAGAAACAAGAGGAGGAAGTTGAGGAGACCTTGCAGCCGAGTGCCTCTCAAATGAGAGTACCATTGAGTGATTATTCGTCTCCAACACTACTAGCTCAACCTACATGCATTGCCTACTCTCAAGTGGAAACTGAGTTCAAAATTTCAAGTGGGACAATCAAACTTTTGCCACTGTTTTATGGTCAAGAAGGACAAGATCCTTATGTGCGTATTAAGGAATTTCATGCTATATGCAAGATTGGCAAGCTGAGGGGGTTGAGCGATGATCAAAGGAAGTTAAGGTTATTTCCATTCTCTCTCAAAGATAAACCTAAAAATTGGTTGTTGTCCTTCCAAGTTGCTTCTATTAAAACATGGGAAGAGTTGGCATCCAAGTTTCTCTTGAAATTTTATCCAATTAGTAAGACTACTATTGTGAGGAAGCAAATCGACACAATCAGAGGATGAAGTGTTTCATGAGAGTTGGGAAAGGTACCAAGAGCTTCTGAATTCTTGTCCACGCCATAATTTTGCCCCATGGTTGCAGATTAAGTATTTTTATGATGGTTTATTAGATCAAGATCGTAACATGGTGGATATGACATGTGGAGAAGCATTGAAAAAGAAAACTGTTGAAGATGCATGGGCACTCTTTGATACATTGGCATTGAATTCACAACAATGGAATAGACGGAAAAGAGTGGAAAAGAAATCGGCTATGGAAGTTGAGATGTCTGAGCTTAAGCAGATGATGTAGGTTATGATGGCAAATCAAGATGTTAGGTCGTCACAAGGAGAGCCATGTTTTGAGGTTGAAAGAGTTCACGCTAGATCGAGTGTACCGTCCCCTGTTAAGCAACGAAGTACTTATTTGGAGGATATGATTGCTACATTAGCTCAAAGTACGACCTCGATGTCTAATGATACCAATTCATTCATGAATAGAAACGAGGAGCAGTTTAATGTTACAGCTAGAGCTATTTCAAATTTGGAAGCCCAATTGGAACAAGTGACCTTAACCTTGGATAAAGTGGTAAAGGGTGCACCAATTCAAGATGAGGCTGAAGCAATCACTACTTTGAGAAGTGGGGAGTTGTGGATAACAAAGTGGGTACTACTCAATATGACAATCGAGACAATGAGGATGAAATTGAGATCCTAGAACCTGAACAAGTGGAAAAGTACAAGAGGCATAAAGTAGAGATTAAAAATAAGGAAGAGGAGGAAAGAAAGAAGCAAGAAAAGCTCATTGCTACTCAAGCTAGCAAGCAGGCCGTGACTACCTCCTCTATCCCAATAGCTCCATTACCTTTCCCTCAGCATCAAAGGAAGCAAAATAAGGATGAGCAAGCCAATGAAATTATAGAGATGTTTAAAAAAAAGTAGAAATTAATATTCCTTTACTTGTTGCTATTCAACAAATTCCTAAGTATGCAAGGCTCTTGAAGGAATTGTACACACATAAGACGAGATTCAAAGAGCATGAGCAAGTGTGTCTAAGTGAAGAAGTGAGTGCACACTTTCTCCTCTTAGGAATAGCGTTCTATAGCTATTGAACCACATTTGGTGTTAACAACGCACGAAAACGTTATTTTGATGCATACTTGTTCCAATTTCGTCGAAATGGCACCTTTTTACATTACCGGTTGGCAAAAAAGACATGGGGAAGCACTATCCCATGTTAGGATTAGCATTCTAGACCAACTGAACCATGTTTGGTCTTAAGAACAAACAAAAACATCATTTTGGTTCAAACTTGTACTAATATCGTCCAAATTACACAAAAAATGTGCCCAGTTGGCAAGAAAGACATGGGGAAGCACTTTCTCAAGTAAAGATTTGCATTCTAGACATATTGAACCACATTTGTTATTAAGAATGCAAGAAAACAACATTTCAATGCATACTTGGTCCAATTTCGTCCAAATTGCTCTAAAATGTGGCCATTTGGCAAGAAAGACATAAGGAACCACTTTCTCATGTTAGGATTAGCATTCTAGACCTATTTACCAACATTCGATGCACACTTGTACCCATTTTGTCCAAATTGCACAAAAAATGTGCTTGGTTGCCAAGAAAGACAAGCGGAAACACTTTCTCATGTTAGGAAAAGCGTTCTAGACCTATTGAACCACATTTGATGTTAAGAACGCAAGAAAACGTCATTTGGATGCATACTTGTTCCAATTTCATCCAAATTGCTCAAAAACTTTACTGTTTGGCAAGAAAGACATGGTGAAGCACTTACTCATGTTCGGAATAGCGTTCTAGACCAATTCCACCATATTTGGTCTTAAGAACGCACGAAAACGTCATTTTGGTTCAAACTTGTACCAATTTCGTCCAAATTGCATAAAAACATGGTCATTTGGCAAGAAAGACATAGAGAACCACTTTCTCATGTTAGGATTAGCATTCTAGACCTATTTAACCACATTTGGTATGAAAAACGCACGAAAACGTCTCTTCGATGCAAACTTGTACCCATTTCGTCCAAATTGCACAAAAAATGTGCCCGGTTGGCATGAAAGACTTGCAGAAGCAGTTTCTCATATTAGGATTAGCGTTCTAAACTTATTGAACCACATTTGGTGTTAAGAGCGCAAGACAACAACATTTCAATGCATACTTGGTCCAATTTCTTCCAAATTGCTCCAAAACATGGACATTTGGCAAGAAAGGTGTAGGGAACCATTTTCTTATGTTTGGATTAGCGTTCTAGACCTCTTGAACCACATTTCGTGTTAGTAATGCACGATAATGTCATTGGAAAGAAAGACATGGGGAAACACTTTCCCCTAAACCCTATACCCTAACCACATTTAGTGTTAAGAACGCACGAAAACGTCATTTCGGTGCATACTTGTTCCAATTTCGTCCAAATGGTTCTAAAACGTTACCGGTTGACAAGAAAAACATAGGGAAGATCTTTCTCATGTTGAAATTAGCGTTCTAGACCTATTGAACCACATTTGGTGTTAAGAACGCAGGAAAACGTCATTTGGATGCATACTTGTTCCAATTTCATCCAAATTGCTCAAAACCTTTACTGTTTGGCAAGAAAGACATGGGGAAGCACTTACTCATGTTCGGAATAGAATTCCATACCAATTGCACCATATTTGGTCTTAAGAACGCACGAAAACGTCATTTTGGTTCAAACTTGTACCAATTTCGTCCAAATTGCACAAAAACGTGGCCATTTGGCAAGAAAGACATAGGGAACCACTTTCTCATGTTAGGATTAGCATTCTAGACCTATTTAACCACATTTGGTATGAAAAATGCATGAAAAGGTCTCTTCGATGCAAACTTGTACCCATTTCGTCCAAATTGCACAAAAAATGTGCCCGGTTGGCATGAAAGACTTGTAGAAGCCCTTTCTCATATTAGGATTAGCGTTCTAAACTTATTAAACAACATTTGGTGTTAAGAGTGCAAGAAAACAACATTTCAATGCATAATTGGTCCAATTTCTTCCCAATTGCTCCAAAACATGGACATTTGGCAAGAAAGGCACCGGGAACCATTTTCTCATGTTAGGATTAGCGTTCTAGACCTCTTGAACCACATTTTGTGTTAGTAATGCACGATAATGTTAATGGAAAGAAAGACACAGGGAAACACTTTCTCCTCTTAGGAATAGAGTTCAACATCTATTGAACCACATTTGGTGTTAAGAACGCACGAAAACGTCATTTCGGTGCATACTTGTTCCAATTTCGTCCAAATGGCTCCAAAACGTTACCAGTTGACAAGAAAGACATGGGAAAGATCTTTCTCATGTTAAGATTAACGTTCTAGACCTATTGAACCACATTTGGTGTTAAGAACGCAGGAAAACGTCATTTGGATGCATACTTGGACCAACTTCTTCCAAATTGCTCCAAAACATGCCTAGGGTTTTCTAGCATGAACTAATCAAGTTTTCTAGGGCCTAGGGTTCAGCCCTAGGCTGAATATTCAGTGGATTGGTAATGTAGTTGCTGTTTGTTTAATTTCATGGATTTGATGCTTTTGATTTCACTTTTATCGTTGTTCTCTATGTGTTTATAATCCTTGATTGATCACCTAGGGTTATTGCATCTAGAGTTTAATCAATTTAGAGTGAGGACAACCAATCAGCCCCTAATACAAGTGATAAATCTTTTCAGTGCATACTTGTTCCAATTTCGTCCAAATTGCGTAAAACATTTGCCCGGTTGACAAGAAAGACATGGGGAAGCACTTTCTCTTGTTAGAGTTAGCATTCTAGAACTATTGAACCACATTTGGTGTTCAGAACGCACGAAAACGTCATTTCGGTGCATATTTGTTCCAATTTTGTCCAAATGGCTCCAAAATGTTACCGGTTGGCAAAAAGGACATGAGGAAGAACTTTTGCATGTTAAGATTAACGTTCTAGACCTATTGAACCACATTTGGTGTTAAGAATGTTTAAAAACGTTATTTAGGTGAATACTTGTTCCAATTTCGTCTAAATTGCAACAAAACGTTATCAATTGGCAAGATAGACATGGGCAAGCCCTTTCTCAGGTTAGGATAAGCGTTCTAGACCAATTGAACCACATTTGGTCTGAAGAACACATGAAATCGTCATTTTGGTTCAAAGTTGTACCAATTTCGTCCAAATTGCACAAAAAATGTGCCCAGTTGGCAAGAAAGACATGGGGAAGCACTTTCTAATATAAGGATTTGCATTCTAGACCTATTGAATCACATTTGTTATTAAGAAAGTAAGAAAACAACATTTCAATGCATACTTGGTCCAATTTCGTCCAAATTGCTCCAAAACGTGGCCATTTTAAAGGCATAGGGAACTACTTTCTCATGTTATGATTAGCATTCTAGACCTATTTAACCATATTTGGTGTTAAAAATGCACGGAAAAATGTTTTCAGTGAATACTTGTACCCATTTCGTCTAAATTGCACAAAAAATGTGCTCGGTTGGCAAGAAAGACATGGGGAAGCACTTTGTCATGTTAGGAATAGGGTTCTAGACCTATTGTACCACATTTGGTGCTAACGCATGAAAACGTCATTTTGGTGCATACTTGTTCCGATTTCATCCAAATTGCTCCAAAACTTTACTGTTTGGCAAGAAAGACATGGGGAAGCGCTTTCTCTTGTTAAGAATAGCGTTCTAGATCAATTGAACCATATTTGGTCTTAAGAACGCACGAAAACGTCATTTTGTTTCTAAATTGTATCAATTTCGTCCATTGCACAAAAAATGTGCCTGGTTGGCTTGAAAGACATGCTGAAGCACTTTCTCATATTAGGAATAGCGTTCTAAACTTATTGAACCGCATTTAATGTTAAGAGCGCAAGAAAATAACATTTCAATGCACACTTGATCCAATTTCGTCCAAATTGCTCCAAAACATGGACATTTGGCAAGAAAGGCATAGGGAACCATTTTCTCAAGTTAGGATTAGGGTTCTTGATCTCTTGAACCACAGACACGATAACGTCATTTCGTGTTACGACACGATAACGTCATTTCGGTGCATACTTGGTCCAATTTCGTCTAAATTGCTCTAAAACGTGCTTTGTTGGCAAGAAAGACATAGGAAAACACTTTCTCATGTTAGGAACATTCTAGACCTATTTAACCACATTTGGTGTTAAAAACTCACGAAAACCTCTTTTCGGTGCATACTGATACACATTTCATCCAAATTGCACAAAAAATGTGCCCGGTTGGCAAGAAAGAATTGGGTTTACAATTAGCATGCTAGACCTATTGAACTACATTAAGTATGAAGAACGCAAGAAAACAACATTTTAGTGCATACTTTGTCCAATTTCGTCCAAGTTGCTCCAAAACGTGGCCATTTGGCAAGAAAGGCATGGAGAACCACTTTCTCATGTTAGGATTAGCGTTCTAGACTTATTGAACAACGTCTGGTGTTAAAAACGCATGAAAACGTCTTTTCGGAACGTACATGTTCCAATTTTGTCCAAATGGCTGCAAAACGTTACCGATCCGCAATAAAGACATGGGGAAGAACTTTTTTATGTTAAGATTAGCGCTCTAGACCTATTGAACCATATTTGGTGTTAGAAATGCAGAAAAACATCATTTTGGTGCATACTTGGTCCAATTTCGTTCAAATTGCTCTTTTACATTAGTTAATCTCCACCAAGGGCAACATCAATTTGAGAAAGATCCATTTATATTGGCGTCACAAGCAAAGCAAGTGTTTTACTCAAGAGAGAATTATACGTCCAACTGGTATGTTGTACTAAAGGCACCACCAAGAGGTTTTTATGAGTTTGAAAATGCTGATGAGAATGATTACTGATATATTCATATTTTACATAACTAATCTATCTTTATTTGCTTTGTTTTTATGATAAATTGGTTAGTTTGATGTATTTTGTGAGAGTTTTGAAGGAATTTACATTTTGGGACAAGTTATAGCTAAAAGGAGTAAAAAGGGGAGTCACACCAAAGAATTGGCATGTTGCAGCCTTTGCTGCCTTTGGCCCAAGCTCAATGTCATCTCACTTACAATAGAAAAAGGAAAAGAAGGTGTGGATGTCACGTGGCTTAATATTAACCAAAGGAATTGTGGGCCATCCAATTTTAGAAGATAAGCTAAACTCTCAAACCATGTGCGTGTTCCTCTGTTTTCTTTACCAAACAAATCAATTGCATATCAATTGAGAGGCCAAAGCTCTCCTAGTCGGTGAGGGACTCTATCTAAATCAGGAAGATTAGGATTTGTGCCATCTGATGAGGAAAGGAATGCTTTTTGTGCTGGGCAACCCGTGTTCCAAGGGAAGAAAAAGAAGGCTTTGGCTTTACTATATAAGGAGGGCTGGCATCGTGAATGGGGGGGTTCTTGCTGGGAGTTTTCTGAAGAATTGGAGAGTGCTGGTGTGGAGCTACATCAAGTCTTTTATCTAGAATTCTTTCTATGACTTCTCTCATGATGGTTTTTGTTAGATTTGCCATGAGCTAAATTCTTTTGCTAGGGCTACGATGTAGCCTAACCATGAATACCTAATTTTTATAGATTATATAAATTTCCTAATGTCTACTTCATGTTGAGTATTTGTTGCTGTTCTTAATATTTTGAATATCTGGCCAATATTTAATAGATTTGATGATCCAAACGGAGACTGAGGGGAGATGTTTGGTGATTGCTTCCTGTAATAAATACCATGTTTTGAATGAGTACCCGAGAGGGACTAACATGACTCATGCAGTTTTCTTGCAGGTTTTCCATAGAACGTAATGAGTTCTTAGTTTTCTAAATTCGTTGCTCTAGGGAGAATGGGTTGTTAGTTAAGAATACTTTTGGTTGAGCCCGAGAGGGGATATTGAATGAATTAGAGAAAATCACTGTCAACATGGAGAGTAATTGGGATTGATAAAAGTATAGGAATTAGGTGGGATTGGTTAAGGTGAAATCGGAAACCCTAGTGTTTTATAAATTTGATTCTCATCCGTTACTTTATTTGTTGTTCGTTTTGTTTGCTATTTTAGTTTAATTAATCAATCGTCTTCAAAATTCGACTGTTCAGATAAATTTAGAATTAATCATAATTGGTAGTTAATAGGATTAATTAAGCGGTCTCTGTGGGTACGATACTCAATTTATCATTATATTACTTGTGCGAATTGTGCGCTTGCAATTATTTCACAATAAGTTTTTGGCGCCGTTGCCGGGGACTGCGTTATTTTCTATTACTATCAATATATTTTAATTCTGAATTTAATTTGAATTTTTTTCTTTTGTCTTTGTTTTTTCCAGGTTCTTGTGATTGTGCATGAGCTTTGAGAGACGTTCACGTAGTTTGGAGCTCATACCACTCGACCAAGAGATCGAGCGGACATTCCACAAGTTAAACCGGGAAACCAAGAAGAAGACATCACTCTTTGTTTTGCCCCAGCCCACCACTATGGCTGAGGAAGAACAAGAACGCATCTTGAGGGAGTATGCGACTCCTAAGGCGACACCTTCATCCATACGCCGCCCAGCCATTGCGGCTAACAACTTCGAGATTAAGCCGGCCATTATCACCATGTTGCAAAATTCATCCATATTTTGTGGGTTGCCGAGTGAAGACCCAAACACTCATCTGGCCACTTTCTTGGAAATCTGCGACACATTCAAGTTTAATGGGGTGTCTGATGATGCAATCCGTTTGAGGCTTTTCCCCTTTTCTCTGAAGGATAAAGCCAAGCAGTGGTTATTATCGCAGCCACAGGATTCAATCCGTACTTGGGACGATTTATCCAAGAAATTTTTGGCTAAATTTTTTCCACCAGCAAAAACTGCTAAATTTCGGCAGGATATTTTGACGTTTGCTCAATATGACAAAGAGCCTCTCTACGAAGCTTGGGAACGGTTCAAAGATTTATTACGAATGTGTCCACACCATGAGCTACCAACTTGGATCCAAGTTCAGACGTTCTATAATGGGTTGGGTAGCACTAGTCGAACACTAGTTGACGCAGCAGCAGGAGGAGCACTCATGGGAAAAACGATTACTGAGGCATTTGATTTATTGGAGACAATGGCATCTAATAGTTACCAGTGGCCGAGTGCAAGAATGCATCCGAGACCAGCTGGGGTTTTGGAAGTAGATGCGATGGCAGTGTTAACAGCACAAATTTCTAACTTGACTAAAAAAGTTGATTCTCTAAATGTTAATGCAGTGAATTCTAATACTAATATTGTGTGTGATTTTTGTGCAGGTCCGCATCCAATCTCTGAGTGCAACACTGAGAATCCTTTTGCTTCTATTGAACAGGTGAACCAGATTGCCGATTTCAATAGGCAGCGGAATAGCCCCTTCTCCAACACATATAATCCTGCATGGAGAAATCACCCGAATTTTTCCTGGAGCAATAATCAAAACGTGCAGAGACCACCACCTGGATTTGCACCTCAAGAAAGGAAGGTTACTCTGGAGGATGCTCTTACCCAGTTAACTATGAACACATCTCAGTTTATGACAGAAACAAAGACATCTCTTCAGAATCAGGCTGCATCTATTCGGAATTTAGAAGTTCAAGTGGGGCAATTAGCTACTGCACTTAGTGGAAGGGAGAGAGGAATAATGCCAAGTAATACTGAAGTCAATCCGAAAAATCAAGAGCATGCAAAGGCAATCACTCTTCGAAAAGGGAAACAAGTGAATACAGCAGTCGACTTGGAAAAAGAACAATTAGAAACAGAGAAAGAAGCCAATCAGCCGGCAACAAAAGTGAGGGATGCGGCTGAACTGCCACTCATCACCACACAGGCCACCATTGAGAAATCTTTACCAACAGAAGCAGAAAACTTTGGTGCTATGCCAACTTCTTCTCCTCCATTGAAAACATTGATCCCACCGATCCCTTTTCCGCAAAGGCTGAAGAAAAATAAAATCGATGGGCAATTTTCTAAATTCTTGGAGATGTTTAAAAAGTTGCAAATAAACATTCCCTTCGCTGAAGCTTTGGAACAAATGCCGAGTTATGCGAAATTCATGAAGGACATTCTATCAAAGAAAAGGAAATTTGGCGAACATGAGAAAATCCAACTGACTGAGGAGTGCAGTGCAATCCTACAAAGAAAGTTTCCAGCAAAGCAAAAAGATAGAGGGAGTTTTAAAATTCCTTGTACTATTGGGACCAATTTATTTGAGAGAGCTTTATGTGATCTTGGTTCTAGTATTAATTTATTACCTTTATCTGTTGCTAAAAATATTGGAATAGGTGAAATTAAACCCACAACTGTTTCTTTGCAGATGGCGGACAGGTCAATTACATATCCCGATGGCATAATTGAAGATGTGTTAGTGAAGGTTGACGAATTAATTTTTCCAGTAGATTTTTTGGTTTTGGATATGGAAGAAGATTTTGAGACACAGCTAATTTTGGGCCGCCCATTCCTGATGACTGCAAGAACTCTGATTGACGTGGAAGAAGGGTTACTGACTT
Source organism: Dryas octopetala (assembly GCF_963921425.1). Classification (NCBI taxonomy): domain Eukaryota; kingdom Viridiplantae; phylum Streptophyta; class Magnoliopsida; order Rosales; family Rosaceae; genus Dryas; species Dryas octopetala. The sequence goes on from NC_141371.1 coordinate 18,788,806, forward strand.
TGCGAGTTGGGAATGAGCAAGCGACGTTCAAAGTTTTTGAAGCAATGAAACTTCTAGGAGAAGCGGAGGAATGTTTTCACATTGATTTAGTTGAAAAAATTGTTTCGGAAACACTTGAAAAGGAAATTCTCAGCCATCCATTGGAAGCTACTTTAGTCCATGCCGCCACCTCCAAAGATGACAACTCCATGATTGCTGAATGTGCCTCGTACATGGAATCATCAAAACCGTATAACCCAGGACGAAGGAATGAGTTCGAAGCATTAAGTCCAGCACCTCTTAAAGCTGCCTCTTCTGTAACTGCCACACCTTCACTCACTCTGAAACCATTGCCTGCGCATCTGAGGTACGCTTATTTGGGAACATCTGAAACTCGGCCAGTTATTATTGCTGCGAATTTGAGTGAAACTGAAGAGGAAAAAGTTTTACGGGTGTTGAGAAAATATGAAACTGCAATTGGGTGGACAATTGCCGACATCAAGGGTATTAGCCCTTCTATGTGTATGCACCGAATATTAATGGAAGATGAATATAAGCCATCAGTGGAGCATCAACGCCGATTGAATCCGAACATGAAAGAAGTGGTCCGCGTAGAGGTATTAAAATTGCTTGATGCAGGTATTATTTACCCTATTTCTGATAGTAGTTGGGTGAGTCCTACACAGGTTGTGCCGAAAAAAGGAGGTATGACCGTGGTAAAAAATGAGAATAATGAGTTGGTCCCCACAAGAACAGTCACAGGATGGAGAGTCTGCATTGATTATAGAAAATTAAATGCGGCAACCAGGAAAGATCACTTCCCGTTGCCCTTCATTGATCAGATGTTGGAAAGGCTTGCTGGGCACGCGTATTACTATTTTTTGGATGGGTACTCAGGGTATAATCAAATCCCTATTGCGCCTGAAGACCAAGAAAAAACGACTTTTACATGTCCGTTTGGCACTTTTGCATATCATCGGATGCCTTTTGGGTTATGTAACGCTCCTGCCACTTTTCAGCGTTGCATGATAAGTATTTTTTCTGACATGGTGGAGCGAATTATTGAGGTTTTTATGGATGACTTCTCAGTCTTTGGTTCGTCTTTTGATTCTTGTTTGAATAATTTGGCATTGGTGTTGGCAAGATGTGAAGAAACCAATTTAGTTCTAAATTGGGAAAAATGCCATTTTATGGTACAAGAAGGGATTGTGTTAGGGCATAAAATTTCAGCTAGAGGTATTGAGGTTGACCGCGCAAAAATTGAGACCATAGAGAAATTGCTGCCCCCTTCTACAGTGAAAGGGATCCGAAGCTGAAACGCCCCGAACCTCGGGCCCATGAAAATACTGAACATCAAATTGTTAAATCTATTTTCTCTTACTTTTGAGTCATGCACAACAACATAAGTACATATAATTCTGTCAAAAACATTTTAAATAAATCTCTCTGGGTCCCACTGCCTCGTCTTCTTCCCACTGCTTCCTCAGCCTGCTTAACCTGCAAAACACAAATCCTACACCACATCCATGGTATACGAGGTTATACGACAAACCTGGTAAGCACACTAGAGATCGTATAAGTGAAGTGACATAGTAATTGTCCTCAATAATTTTCTCAATCCCCAAACTCAAAAAAAATAATCCACAAAATATCCATAATTACTTAATTACAAAACATTCCACCACTAATCATCCAAGCATCAAGATAATCAAAAACTCCTCAATGCACATCAAATCTCATCAATAATAATAATAAAACATTTTGGCAAATCAATTGCCTAATCGTTAACTATTAACCTCAACATCAACCTCAAACGTTCACATCCTAATTAATAACCTCACAGCATAATCACTCTCGCTTCCCTTCTCAAGCTTCAAGTTTAAACCTTACCAAGTTCTAACCAACCCAAGTCCTAACGAACAAAAGCCATACAACATAGAATACAAACAAACATCTATCCAATTTCACTCACGACGCTCTTTGAATTCCCCCAGCTTTAAAACTTTTTCTCAAATCCATTCTTTAAATCATCTCAAAACTGTAAATCAACCTCTAAAGAACAATTAATGCTCTCAAAGTACTCCACAACTGAAACTTCCCGCCACTCTAGTACCCGAAGAATTGCTGGTCATATACTGAGGTAATCTAAACTCGCCACATCCCGTGCATAGGCACGAGCAGGCAGATAAGCTCGCCACTTCCCGTGCAGAGCGAATCAATGCACGGGCAGGCAGGTAAGCTCGCCACTTCCCGTGCAGAGCGAATCAATACACGAGCAGGCAGGAATGCTCGCCACTTCTCGTGCAGAGCGAATCAATGCACGAGCAGGCAGGTAACTAGGCTCGCCACTTCCCGTACATAGCGAACCGATGCACGGGCAGGCAGGTATTCTCGCATAACCTCAATCACAACATTCACGAACCCATCTCAAACCTTCCATTGTTTAATAAAATATTAATGCCCCTTGAAATTCTTCTCAGATTCACCTCTATATAGGCATCATCATCAACACTCACTGTTTTGTCTAAACTATACCGAATCTTTTCCGAAGTTGATTCCTACTCATGACCAATCACTTATCTGTCACTCAAATCATACCACACTTTCTCAATAAGTAATTTGATCGTTTGTATAATAACTGCCTAATCATCATTCATTAACCTCGACAATAAACATTCCTTCTCTAATTCAGCGATTATCCTTAAAGCAACTCTATAATTCCCAATTAATCTCTTAGCCTCAAATCCTCGTCAATTCATTCTCATGATTCAATCCTACACCTACCCTTCTCTAACATAAGTCAGTAAACACACAAAAACAGACAATTCAGTAACAGTTCTCTACATTAAAGTCCGATAAGTATCACTCACAGTTCAACTACGTTAAAGACCGAAATACCCTTCACAGTGCCATTGTTCGGATACTAAATCCGGCAGCATAACGGCATCGGGAATGAGATTTCCCGAGCCCGTATACCTGTTAGGACTAGACAACCAACTTAAATATAAATAGAAATTTCACAGAATTCACCAAACAACCTCCGAGGGTCTCCTAGAAGTTCAATTTTGGGCAAAAAGAGGCAAATAACCGGGTCAAGGCAGTGGTGGCAGCGGCGACTGATCCTAAAAAAATTGGTTTTTCAACCAAATTCAACCCCAATCAACATAGGCACTTCAATTGGACAAAAAACAACTCAGAATTTATTCAAATATGCTCAATTCAATGTAAACCCGAAATGGGTACAAGCCCTAAAATTTAGATCTCCAAATTCTCAAAATTGACACGCAAGAACAAGGGGAAAGAAGGCCCATACCTCGAGGATTATTTTTGACAACTGGACCGACGGCCAAATCTCGCCAGAAATGGCCGAAATCGGCGGCGGAAGCTGGCGGCCGACTTGGCTTCCCGAGCTCATTGCTCCGTCGTGGAGCATCATCGGAGCAGGAGGACACCACGGCTGAACTCGCCGTGGTGAGGCGAACAAGACCCAGTGGGTCCGGCCACCCAAATCTCGCCGGAACGGTCAGATCGACGGCGAGGCTCAAATCGGGTCTAGGCTGGTTTCGGATTTTCGGGGCTTTTCTGGGTTGAACGGAGGCCAGGGGTAGAGAGAGGAGAGGGCGGCGATGCTGGTGGGCCGAAAACCTAGCCCATCCGCCGCCGGACGCGCTGCCACGCGCCGGTGGCAGATCGGCGAGAGTGAGAGAGGGAGAGACACGCGGGAGAGGGAGAGGATCGGGAAGAGAGGAGAGAGAATGTCCAGAAATTTCTGGATTTTGGGTATTTAAAACCCACTCCTACAAAATTACAAAATTGCCCTTTCCTTCAAATGCTCGTATCTTTCAAATCGTAGCTCCGATTGACGCGTGCCGCGTGTCTACGAACTCGTGGACTCGAGACCTTTCCAACGTGCCCAAAGTCAAAAAAGAAAGTCCATTATTTTTAAAAGTCAACTTTGGGTCGGGTCGTTACAGAAGCTTTCTGGGACATGCTGGGTTTTATCGTCGATTTATCAAGGACTTCTAAAAAATTACTAAGCCCCTCTGCAATCTATTATTGAAGAATGCCGAATTTGTTTTTACTCCTGAGTGCTTGGCGGCGTTTACATTATTGAAGGAGAAGTTAACCACTGCGCCGATCATTGTTGCTCCAAATTGGGAACTACCGTTCGAAATTATGTGCGACGCCAATGATTATGCTGTAGGAGCAATTTTGGGTCAAAGAAAAAACAAATTTCTCCATGTAATATATTATGCGAGCAGAACACTGACCGATGCTCAGTTGAACTACGCCACTACAGAAAAAGAGTTATTAGCAGTGGTATTTGCATTGGATAAATTTCGTTCCTATTTATTGGGTGCAAAAGTGATTGTGTATACGGATCACGCGGCCTTAAAATATTTGTTTGCCAAAAAGGAGGCCAAACCAAGATTAATCCGATGGGTCCTATTACTTCTAGAATTTGATCTTGAAATTCAAGACAAAAAGGGGTCTGAGAACATGGTGGCCGATCACCTTTCGCGACTGGTCCATATGGAGGGCACCACTGATGATGCCGCACCTATCTTGGAAACGTTACCTGATGAACAATTATTCTCCATTAGCACAGCTGAAACCCTCTGGTATGCAGATTTTGTTAATTATAAAGCTTGTGGAATACTTCCCCCTGATATGTCCTTCTATCAGAAAAAGAAATTTCTTTCTCTAGTTAAGTATTATTATTGGGATGACCCGTATTTGTGGAAGCACTGTCCTGATCAAGTGATACGACGATGTGTGCCTGAGGTCGAAATGGTAGATATACTGACACACTGTCACACATTGGCGTGTGGAGGCCATTATGGGGCTCTTAAAACTGCTGCCAAGGTGTTACAGTCGGGATTTTTCTGGCCCACTCTGTTCAAGGATGCCCAGACCTTTGTTGCTACTTGTGACCGATGTCAACGTACTGGGAACATCTCTAATCGGAATCAGATGCCTTTGCATAACATTATAGAGGTTGAATTGTTTGATGTGTGGGGAATCGATTTCATGGGCCCTTTTCCATCGTCTTATGGTAATCAGTACATACTGGTAGCAGTAGATTATGTTTCAAAATGGGTTGAAGCGGCTGCCTTACCCACTAATGATGCCCGAGTTGTGGTCAAATTCCTCAGAAAAAATATTTTTACAAGGTTTGGGACCCCGCGCGCCATTATCAGTGATGGAGGTACGCATTTTTGCAATCGACAATTTAATTCTCTTTTGGCTAAATATGGAATTACCCACAAGGTTTCCACACCGTATCATCCGCAAACTAGTGGGCAAGTTGAAGTTTCGAATAGAGAATTAAAAAGAATTCTGGAAAAGACGGTCAGCGCCTCCAGGAAAGATTGGTCGCTGAAATTAGACGATGCGTTGTGGGCTTATCGTACGGCGTTCAAAACACCAATTGGCATGTCACCTTATCGGCTGGTTTTTGGGAAGGCATGTCACTTACCTGTGGAACTCGAGCATAAGGCATTCTGGGCTGTCAAAGCATTAAATTTTGATATGGTTGCAGCCGATGAGAAAAGAACGCTACAGTTGAATGAAATGGAGGAGTTGCGGAATGAAGCGTATGAAAATGCCAAGATTTATAAGGAACGTACGAAACAATGGCATGATAGGCATATTATCAAGAAGGAGTTCCATGTCGGTCAAAAAGTTCTCCTCTATAATTCACGGCTGAGACTTTTTCCAGGGAAGCTCCGATCTCGTTGGTCAGGCCCATTCACAATTGTGAAAGTATTCCCATATGGCACATTTGAAATCCGCAATGATAATGATGGCACAACTTTCAAAGTTAATGGCCACAGATTGAAATTGTACATGCCAGCTGTTTCTCTTGCGAATGGGACCACCATCCTTCTCCATGATCCTAAGTAGTTGCATCCGTTAGTCGGGCTAATGTAACGACCCGACCCAAATTTTCACTAGAAATTTAAATTTTTATTTAACTATGTTTTTAAGAGAGTTTTTTTAAGGTGTGGAATTGCATTTTAAAGATTATGAGATTTATTTGGAAAATAAAAAGAGTTTTGATTTAAAGTTTTGATTTATTTATTTTTGTTTTAATTTAAGCTTGACCAAAAGTTGACTGTTGAAAAGAATGGGTTTTCGATTTTGACTTTGGGTCTGTTAGATAGGTTTCGATCTCACGATTTCATAGACACGCGGCACGCGCCAATCCGAGTCACGGTTTGAAAGATATAGGCGTTTAAAGTAAGGGGCAATGTTGTAAATTTATAAAAGTGAGTTTTAAAAATCAGATTTCCTCTCTCTCTCTAGATTTTTCTAGAAATTTCTCTCTCTAGAACTCTCTCTCCCTCTATTTATTCTCTCTCCCGCACTCACTTCTCTCTCTCTCCCCGAGCTCACTCACCTCCCCCTTTCTTCTCTCACCGGCGTGGCCAACTCCGGTCATTTTCACGGCGACCAGAGGCCGGCGACCAGCTAACCCCACTGGCCCAGTTCTCTCTCTCCCCGTGCTCTCCCTCTTTCGCGTCTCTCTCTCTCTTCCCCTGCTCGGCGCAGCACCACCACGACCAGGAAATCACGCCGCCAGCTACCTCCCTCCGAGCTGGGCTCACCGGCGTGATCCCCACAAGCCGACCACCACCTCCCCGGCCTTTCCCTTCGCCGGCCAGCACCCACACGCGAGAAACACGCCAGAAAATCCTACAGCCGCCGCTCCTCTTCGCAGGATTTTCAACCCTCTCCGGCCTCCGTTCGGCTTGTTTTCAGGTGGGTTTCCCTCCATTTCCTATGGGCTTTATTTCCCCTATACCTATCTTGTTCAATTTGAGCATTTAGAAACTTGGGTTTTGGAGAATTGAAGGGCATTTCGGGTTCCTCTGTAGACTTCAGATTTAAAAGCTTTTCTCTCTGTTTTCTGAAATGATTTACATCCCTAAAGTACTCATTAGTCATCTAGAACCTGAAATTTGGACTAAATTGGAGGAAATTCGAGTTCTGGGAAGTTTGATTTGCAAGGTTGGAACCCATTCGGGTCTGCTGAGGATTTGCTGAGTCTTTTGGTAATTTTGGTGTGGTTTTGGACAATCTCATCTTTATGAAACCCAAAAGTGGATGTTAGATTTGAATGTATGAGAAGATTTGAGAAATTTTTATATATTTGGTTAATTTTGGACTTGAGATAGCTACTTTGGGCGGCAATCGCAGTGGTCTCAAACATCCACTGTCATCTCTTGAAATGTAGGATCATTTAGAGCCATTGTTGAGTTGGTTGTTGATCTTGGGTAGGTTGGAAGTGATTAGGGAAACCGAAAAGTGTTTCGGACCGTAATTGGAGACTAATTTTACGGTTTTGTTGTGCATTTTATAGGCGAGACGACCGTGGTTCGTGACGATCCGGCGGAGGATCGAAGCTAGGGCTATCACTGTGAGTGGACCTTACTTCCTTAAAATGATTTATAAAATTTGCATTTTTATCTTGGTTAATTGAATTTGTTTTAGTAATAACAAATGTGAGCAAACTTTGGTTTTTCAAATAATTTTGTTAAAGATTTCATAATATTTTGATTTGATTTGGGATTTGGTCATTGGTATTAAATGTTGAATTTCAAATGTTATTTCGAATAAGTTTTATTGTTGGATGTTTGAAAGAAAACTAGTTTCTTATTTTTTTTACACATATGGATTATTTCATATTTTAGCCTATGGTCAAGATTTGATTGGTTTTATGTGTTTCGAATGAGATTTATTAATGACTATTTTACTAGTTGTGCTTATGCATTGTGGATTGAGGATTTAAAGTTTCTGGGAACGATAAAGATATTTTCTATCCGTGAGAAAATGTTTTTATGATTTGATTATGGAAAAATGGTTTTCAAACCACCCTTTGCAGTACCCTCCAGGTTATCAGATACATAGGTCTTTGGGACCCATTACGGCACACATATAGGTTTTGGGCCGTGTGTCGGGATGCTTCGCCCTTTGGGGGCTGCTCTGCGTGCACGTATGACCAGGATTGCCTGCACGTGCTGATTTATTCACACGTGTGTATGGCCAGGATATTGCCTGCCTGTGCGATGCAGGAATTCCGCACAGGTGTATGGCCAGGATTATTCAGGGTATATAGCATGGTGGAAAATGAAATTGGTATTTTCAAGAGTTTGAATATGGATTTTAAGTGAGAACCTACTTTCGAGTTTATTAATGATTTTGATTTTATTATTTTATGACTTTGTTAATTTAGACGGTTGGTTATTGAAAAATGTGTTTGAAATACTTTTTCCACGAGTTCCATTGATTTTAAAATTTTCTTAAGCTTAAAAATGATTTTTAAACTGGGGGGATTTCAAAAACAACTTGAGGTTTTAGAATTTAAATTTGGTTACAAAGGGTTTCTGAAAAGATACTTACCTTTGAATTTCATTTTCATTAAACCGTCCACTCACTAAGTCATCTCACGGTTTATTTTGTTTTGTCTTAAATTGTCCCCCAGGTAGTAGCTTTGGTGGAGGTCGAGCCAATAACGTCGAGGCAGTCACAACCATCTCCCTAGTCGGAACCTGTAGGCGCCATTTAATTTTTATAGAGATTCCTTGTAATAGAATAGCAGCTCTGATAACCACTCTAAAATCTTAAGTTGAATTTCTGTGAAAATGTTGGGTCTGAGACCCTATTTGGTTGTGGTAGAGGTGGTTGATGATTAGAAGTGCTTTTTAACAGGTTTGAAATTTCTGGGTTAGTCCATTTTCAGGGGAGGTTCTGCCGAATTTTCGGTAGGATTTTCCTTGAATTTGGATTCCCGCAGGACCCCTCCGGGTTTCTGGATGAAACTCGGGGGCGGTCCTGTCAGCTAAGGACTATAAACTAAGCGCTTGTTGGGAGGCAACCCAACTAGGTACTTTTGTTCCCTATTTTTTTTTTGTTTTTACTTTTGCTATGCATTATTTTTACTTTCACTGCTTTAAACATTGAGGACAATGTTTGGTTCAGGTTTGGGGTAGGTGAGTTTCGTTTTAATTTTTTTTTTCTTCTTTTTCATTTCTGTTTTTGAGTCATGCAAACTTTGAGGTTTATGTTTCGAATAAACTGCTTTTATCCATAAAGCATTTGAGGAATTGGCCCATGATGCCTTCTTTAACTTTTCGTGCTGAATTCAGCCATATAAGGCCTGAAATTTTCTGATTTGTGGTTTAAAAGTTAGAGCTGTTTTTCTGAACAGGGTTCAGAACTAGGATTTTGTGCGATTCTGCACTTTTATCTGTTTTCAATGTCAGTTTTCATGCACTTCTGATCAGTTTTTCAGGATTTTGTCTAAATGAAAGCCATGCGTAATTCTGTCTATTTTCTATGCATATGAGGTGTGTCAAAATCCGAGTTGTGTTAAGTGAGAAATTAAAAAAATACTGATTGGAGGTCAAAACTGAAAATTGCATTTTTTTTGGGACATGAACTTTGGTTAAAGTTATCACTTTACTTACTAATGGAGATGTATATGTGATGTTTGATCATTCTTGCTTTACTAACGAATTGCCATGAAGGTTTATTGCATTATAATCTTTGCACTTCACTATATCAAGCTTGTAATGTTTAGGTGGACAAGGTAGCTACGCTTGAATGATTATGGAATATTAGTGGAGACTAACCTTGTGAGATAATTGAGCCAATTGCCATTCTTTGAGAGGGTTTTCATTGTTTCTGTGTTTATACACTTATCAATTTCATTTTAATATTTAGATTGATCTCATTGGGTATATATTGGATACTAAAGAATTTTTTTTCTGACCTTTTTGAAGCTAGGTTCTTTGCTTCCAAGCTGGATGGTCCATGAGAGATGATGTTAGGCTATGCATGGTTTTACCCACTAAAGGCCTTTTGTCCTACCCATTTGTGTGCATCGTTAACCCTTTTGTAACCAGACACCTAGCCTTTCTTTCATCACCCTTAATATTCTTAACCATCTAAACCGTTTCTAAACTATACCTTATAGCTTAGGATATGCCAAAGTGGTGAAAAAGAGAAGGCTGAGCTCTGCACCAAAGATTTGGCGTGTACCGAGGTTGTTGTGCTGAGTAATTTTTTATATATATCCTAAAAAAAAAAAAAAAAACTACTTCAAGTGTTGCAACTCAAAAGAATAGAAGCACACCTCCTGGACGCCGAGTGCTATAAATTCATCACTGGAGCCTGCCATGTCTAAGGAAGTTGAACGACACTTTGGTATGTCCTAAGTTCTAGTTTCCTTTTCCTTTCTTTCTTAGCCCTAGCTTAACCTTTCGTTACAACCATCGTAAAGACCTAACTGATCTTTTGGAAAATCTTGTTTGGAGGTGAGGTATGTGTTTTTATTCTTAGTATCCCATTCTTTTCATGAGATCTTCCTCTCAGAAATAGCCGTTTTTCATGATAAGCATATGTGTTAATTATTGCTTCCTATTACATAACTTCATACACATATGTGAAATTCGAGTGTAAGCTTAGGTTCCTGAGAGAATAAAAAAAAAAAAAATAGAGTGATACCTAGTGAGGATTAGAGTCGAGGCGAAATAATTTTGTGGCATTCAAGTGTGGTTGCTTCTACGCTTTAATGTTATGAGTAATGGTATGACACTTTACACTATGATGCAATACGTTAGTAGTGGCATAACTTTAATTTTGCAGGAATGATTGGCATGCGTTGGTTTTTATTAGTTGGTTTAAAGTGGTGTTTTTAACAATTTTAATTAGCAGTTAAGCGTTTGTGGGTATCGTAACTGGTAAACCCTCAGGAGACACAACTCCTCCTCTAGGGACACCTAGAGGTTTAACGGCTTGTGGCACATGCTAAGTGCCATCGAGTTTACCTGCGAAAGTGGTTTAGTTGGCTTCTGTTTTTATTTTGTCTTTGTTTTCAGTTTTGCTCGAGGACTAGCAAAAGATAGGTTTGGGGTATTTTGATATATTCATATTTTACATAACTAATCTATCTTTATTTGTTTTGTTTTTATGATAAATTGGTTAGTTTGATGTATTTTGTGAGAGTTTTGAAGGAATTTACATTTTGGGACAAGTTATAGCTAAAAGGAGTAAAAAGGGGAGTCACACCAAAGAATTGGCATGTTGCAGCCTTTGCTGCCTTTGGCCCAAGCTCAATGTCATCTCACTTACAATAGAAAAAGTAACAACCCGACCCAAATTTCACTGGAATTTAAAAATTTTATGTAACTTTGGTTTTAAGAGGATTTCAAGGAGGTTCAGTTTTTGCAACCCTGGAAAATTTTTGTATTTACTTTGGGAGTTTATTGAGAAATAAAATGTTTAGAATTTATTTTTAAATTTTCGTTTTAAATTAGACTTGATGACAGGACCGCCCCTGGATTCCACCCTGAAACCCGGAGAGGTCCTGCGGGAATCCAAATTCAAGGAAAATCCTACCGAAAATTCGGCAGAACCTCCCCTGAAAATGGACTAACCCAGAAATTTCAAACCTGTTAAAAAGCACTTCTATACAGCAACCACCTCTACCACAACCAAATAGGGTCTCAGACCCAACAATCTTACAGAAATCCAACTTAAAATTTGTAGGGTGGTTATCAGAGCTGCTATTCTATTACATGGAATTTTTACAAAAATTAAATAGCGCCTACAGGGTCCGACTAAGGAGATGATTGCAACTGCCTCGACGTGTTTGGCTCGACCTCCACCAAATCTACTACCTGGGGGACAATTTAAGACAAAACAAATGAACCGTGAGACAACTCAGTGAGTGGACAGTTTAACGGGAAACATAAGTAAAATTTCTGTTCCAGTAAATTCTTCAAAAACCACGTTAACTCTAAAACCTCTCGTTACTGTTTGAAATCCCCCAGTTGTAAAACAATTTCACAAGTCTTAAAAATGTTATAAAACCCATGAAACTCAAGGAAAGATAACTCATATCTCAATAGCAAATCATTTAATTTAACAAAGTCATAAAAATAATAATAAAATCGAAATCATTATAAAACTCGAAAAATATTTCTCACTTAAAATCCATACTCAAACTCTGAAAATACCAATTTCATTTTCCACCATGCTATATACCCTGAATAATCCTGGCCATACACACGCGTGGAGTAAATCCAACACGTGCAGGCAATATCCTGGCCATACACACGCGTGAAGTAAATCCAACACGTGCAGGCAATATCCTGGCCATACACACGCGTGGAGTAAATCCAACACGTGCAGGCAATATCCTGGCCATACACACGCGTGGAGTAAATCCAACACGTGCAGGCAATATCCTGGCCATACACACGCGTGAATAAATCAGCACGTGCAGGCAATCCTGGTCATACGTGCACGCAGAGCAACCCCCAAAGGGCGAAGCATCCCGACACACGGCCCAAAGCCTATATGTGTGCCGTGATGGGTCCCAAAGACCTATTTATCTGATAACCTGGAGGGTACTGCAAAGGGTGGTTTTGAAAACCATTTTCCATAAACAAATCATAAATCCTTTTTATTTTCACCGAAAACAAATATAATTTTACTTTTCCAAGAAGACTTTAAATCCATAACTTATAGCATAATTCCAATTAAAATCAAAGTGTATAAACCCAACCAATTCTTTTCGATCGAAAACCGAAAAATTTAATAAACCATGTGAAGAAAATCATAAGCTAAAATCCTTTCCAAGAAATATTCATCAATTTAAACAATCCGTCAAGTGAAACCATATTTGTAGACTTATATACAAAGGGAATTGAAAAACCGGAATCCGACATTTATTCACCAAATCCCAAATCAGACTCAAGATGCTTAACAAAATTGAAATAATGAAATTTCATGAAATTTCATGAAATTCTTTTGAAAGGTCAAAGTTCACTCACATAATTTATTTCTAAATCAAACTTAATTAACCAAAATAAAAACACAATTTCATAAATCATTTAAGGAAAGAAGGTCCACTCACAGTGATAGCCCTAGCTTCGATCCTCCGCCGGATCGTCACGAACCACGGTCGTGTCGCCTATAACACAACGATAAAATATGAAATTAGTCTCGACTCCAATACGTTTAGAGTGTGCATAAAACCTAAGCGTCCCACCCGACTCTCGCTTAAACAACAATTAATAACTACTCTTCTTAATCCATAAACGTCCTCTCATTTCCCTGAAAACTTCCCGACTCAACTCAACATCACCCACACTTCCCAAAACCAGTCATAAACTTAAAAAGGAACCTGCGTATGGCTTATCTCGATCAGGGAAATCGTCCTAGAGTGATTTCAGTATCAGCGAAGTCTCAAATTACAGTCCGAAACACCTTTCGGTTTCTCCAATCACTTCCAACATAACTAAGTCCAACAACCAATCTAAAATAGGCTCTAAGATAAACATACATCCAAAAGGTGACTGTAGGGGTCGAGGTCACCACGGGTGCCGCCCAAAGCGGCGGCTCTAAAACCAATTTAGCCTAAAATGCCCTTTTTCCCTTAAACCCACACAAAAATTTCTATCCCAAACAATCATAGAGGTTTAATAGGGGTGAAATTATTTAAGCAACCACTGAGAACTACCCCAAACCCGAAATCCAAGGGGTCCAGAAATGGATTCCTAAATCAACTTCCAAAATTTCAGTTTTTCTTAAAAAATTAAACTATCAAAGCATGGGTAAAGAAAGCCCGTACCTAGAGTGGAAAACCCACCAAAAATCTCAAGGATTTGAGGTGAAAAATTGACTGAAAATGAAGAGGAAGGTCGGCGGTCTGTGTGGCTTTTCTGAGCAGAACCGGCGTGCAGGGGGGCTGGGTTGGCTGGAGGAAAGCCGGGCTGAGCTAGTCGGCGTCGGGGGAAGCTCGCCGGAGGTTGGCGACTGCGAGGGGAGGCCGGAGTTGATGGCCGGTGCTCCGCACAGAGGGAGAGAGTAGAGAGAGAACACGGGGAGAGTGAGAATGAAGAGAGAGAGTAGGCTAGAAGGGGGTGGTCGGCGCCTGGGGGTGTGCTCGCCGGAGGTCGAGGCCGGCAGGGTGGCCGCCGATGGTGAGTGGGGGTGGCTGGGGTCGTGGCGCAGAGGAAGGTGCAGGGGGTAGAGAGTGGGTACCGGGGAGAGAGAGAGAAATAAAGGGAGAGAGATGTTTGTAGAAGATTCTAGAGAGTGAGAGAAAAATCAGAAAAATTTTCTGATTTTTGGGTATTTAAAACCCACTTTTATAAATTTACAAAATTGCCCCTCACTTCACATGTCCGTATCTTTCAGACCGTAACTCGAATTGGCGCGTGCCGCGTGTCTATGAAATCGTGAGTCCGAAACCTATCTAACGGACCCGAAGTCAAAATCGAATTCCCATTCTTTTTAAAAGTCAACTTTTGGTCAAGCTTAAATTAAAACAAAAATAAATAAATCAAAACTTTAAATCAAAACCCTTTTTATTTTCCAAATAAATATCAAAATCTCTAAAATTCAATTCCACATCCTTAAAAAAAAATCTCTTAAAACATATTTAAATAAAAATTTAAATTTCTAGTGAAAATTTGGGTCGGGTTATTACACTTGACCCCAAAGTTGACTTTCAAAATTAGTGGGCTTCCGTCTTTGACTTTGAGCACGATGGATAGGTCTCGAATCCACGAGTTCGTAGACACGAAGCACGTGTACAACAGAGTTACGGTTTGAATTTTACAGACTTTTGCGTTCTAGGGACTACTAGAAAGATCCATTTTTTTATTTAAATTCCTATCTCTCTCTCTCTTTGGGGGACACACGCACACCCCCCCCCCCCGACTTCTCCTTTCTCTCTCTCTCTCTGGTCGATCATCTTCTCCGGCAAGGACTTCCTCGCCCGGCGACCGGAGGCGGCGAGACCTCTACCCAGCTACTCGCCGTCCTTCTCTCTCCTTCCCGGCGTCTCTCCTCCCTAGAAACCCAGCAGAAAACCCGAAATCAGAGCCAACTCGATTTGGGACTTCAGCGGCGATCCGCCGATCCTGGCAGAGTTGGGATGCCGGAGAACAACCAGTCGCTCCTGCTCGACATTCTGAGCAAGGTGGTACCCTCCTTTCACTCTGACGACCACCCACGAGAGAGAAACGATGAGTGCAGCCGCCGGCTTCCTTCTCATTTTCCGACGACTCCGGCGGCCGATTGCCACAATCCAGGTATCAATCTCGACTTTCTCTCTCTCCTCTACGTATTGGTTGGGTTGGATTGGCCCAATTGTGTTCGGAATTGAAAACCCAACTCAGCCACTCATGGCCACAGCGAGCCTCGCCGAGTGTGGTGGCTAGTTTGGGCTCCCTTCAATCAATTTATGTCTCCTTTTAGTCTTTTAAGCTTATTGAAGTTGGAATTAGGTTGATACTTTGTTCTTGGGGATGAATTTCAGTTTGAGCCATCATCTACAGCGTCGGTGTTGTCAAATTTCGGCCCCTCTGCGAGTCCACAGCCCCGTTTGGAGTTTTGGGTCAACGGAGCTTCGTCTTTCGGTGACCTTGCGTGCCGAACGAACTTACGATCGTGAAGCAGAAATGAATTTCTAAAAAGGGTTGAGCAGAACTCGTTTTAAACTGTGAGTGGACTCTTACTTTTGAAATGTTTTGCATGCCTTATAAATAAATGCCCTCTTGATTTATCTAAGTATGGTTTGAGTTGAAAGATCTTGGGAATTGACCCGTTTATATATGAGTTATGATTTTCAAAGTATGCTTTTTCTTGGTCAAATTAATGTTTCTATCTTAAATTCTTGTCAAAGGATTTATTCGTCTTCAATGGAGGTTTTCGTTTTAAGTTTTAATTTATAAAATGATTATTATTTGAGAATTGATACTTTAATTTGATTATATTAGTTGTGAGAAATAAACTTTAGAAACATGGCAATTTTGTCGATTCCAAGGACTTGCTCAAACTTGAGTCGATTGTGAAATGTATGAGAAATTTAAGATTTATTTTCAGCATAAAGATTATTTGAGTGGTTTCGAGATAATTTAGTATGGATGATTTTTAAACGCCGTATAAGTACCCAGCTTCGATATGGCTACTGATAGGTCTTTGGGACCCATCACGGCACACACATAGGCTTTGGGCCGTGTGTCGGGATGCTTCGCCCTTTGGGGGTAGTCTACGTGCACGTGCGACATTGTGGCTTCTTGTATGACGGCGATTCGACGGTACAAGAGCCACCATAAGTCCACTTGTATGACGGCGATTCGACGGTACAAGGGACACCCTAAATCCACTCGCATGACGGCGTTGCGACGGTGTGGGTGGAAGGGCAATCTAAGTGCACGTATGACATTGTGGCTTCTTGTATGACGGCGATTCGACGGTACAAGAGCCACCATAAGTCCACTTGTATGACGGCGATTCGACGGTACAAGGGACACCCTAAATCCACTCGCATGACGGCGTTGCGACGGTGTGGGTGGAAGGGCAATCTAAGTGCACGTATGACATTGTGGCTTCTTGTATGATGGCGATTCAACGGTACAAGGGCCACCATAAGTCCACTTGTATGACGGCGATTCGACGGTACAAGGGACACCCTAAATCCACTCGCATGACGGCGTTGCGACGGTGTGGGTGGAAGGGCAATCTAAGTGCACGTATGACATTGTGGCTTCTTGTATGACGGCGATTCGACGGTACAAGGGCCACCATAAGTCCACTTGTATGACGGCGTTGCGACGGTACAAGGGACACCGTAAGTCCACTCGTATGACGGCGATGCGACGGTACGGGTGGAAGGTTATGTAGACGGTCCACTTGGTGCGACGGTCTTGTACGGTACCAATGTGGAACCTGTCAATTGGGTGCTTATATGGCCAACGTTTTTACTAAAAACCTTATTTGATAAAAATATTTTAGTTATTTTCTATCAGTTCAATACTCAAAAGAGGTTTTAGCTAGAAATTTTATAAGATACAGCATTTCTATTACTTCTCATTATTTTCTATGCTCAAAAGGAATTTTAGAGTTGAAGTTGTTATATAGAACCTTTCTATTGGAATTATGTTGATGATGTAAGGTTTGTTAAGTTGTGAAAGAGTTCATTACAAAGATGTTTTCAATTAATATTCACTTTCAGATCAAATTGAATATTTTAAGCCTGAACAGTTTTGTAAAGTGGTCTTCAAATGAAAGGTTTTTTTTAAGTTTATTTTGTCCACTCACTGAATTTATCTCACAGCCTTTCTTGTTTGTCTTAAATTGTTTTTCCCCAGGTAATAGATTTGGTGGAGGTCGAGCCCAACACGTCGAGGCATAGCATCCATTTCCATTCTCGGATCTAGTAGGCGCCATTTAATTTTTGTAGAAAATTTCTTGTAATAGAATATAGGCTCTAATAGCCATTTTAAGTTGGTTTCTCTGTGAAATTGTTGGGTCTGAGACCCTTTTTGGTTGTGGTAGAGGTGGTTGATGTCTTAGAAGTGTTTTAACAGGTTTTTCAAATTTTGGGTTAGTCCATTTTCAGGGGAGGTTCTGCCGAATTTTCGGTAGGATTTTCCTTGATTTTGGATTCCCGCAGGACCTCTCCGGGTTTCAGGGTGAAATTCGGGGGCGGTCATGTCAAAAAAGGAAAATAAGGTGTGGATGTCACGTGGCTTAATATTAACCAAAGGAATTGTGGGCCATCCAATTTTAGAAGATAAGCTAAACTCTCAAACCATGTGCGTGTTCCTCTGTTTTCTTTACCAAACAAATCAATTGCATATCAATTGAGAGGCCAAAGCTCTCCTAGTCGGTGAGGGACTCTATCTAAATCAGGAAGATTAGGATTTGTGCCATTTGATGAGGAAAGGAATGCTTTTTGTGCTGGGCAACCCGTGTTCCAAGGGAAGAAAAAGAAGGCTTTGGCTTTACTATATAAGGAGGGCTGGCATCGTGAATGGGGGGGTTCTTGCTGGGAGTTTTCTGAAGAATTGGAGAGTGCTGGTGTGGAGCTACATCAAGTCTTTTATCTAGAATTCTTTCTATGACTTCTCTCATGATGGTTTTTGTTAGATTTGCCAGGAGCTAAATTCTTTTGCTAGGGCTACGATGTAGCCTAACCATGAATACCTAATTTTTATAGATTATATCAATTTCCTAATGTCTACTTCATGTTGAGTATTTGTTGCTGTTCTTAATATTTTGAATATCTAGCCAATATTTAATAGATTTGATGATCCAAACGGAGACTGAGGGGAGATGTTTGGTGATTGCTTCCTGTAATAAATACCATGTTTTGAATGAGTACCCGAGAGGGACTAACATGACTCATGCAGTTTTCTTGCAGGTTTTCCATAGAACGTAATGAGTTCTTAGTTTTCTAAATTCGTTGCTCTAGGGAGAATGGGTTGTTAGTTAAGAATACTTTTGGTTGAGCCCGAGAGGGGATATTGAATGAATTAGGGAAAATCACTGTCAACATGGAGAGTAATTGGGATTGATAAAAGTATAGGAATTAGGTGGGATTGGTTAAGGTGAAATCGGAAACCCTAGTGTTTTATAAATTTGATTCTCATCCGTTACTTTATTTGTTGTTCGTTTTGTTTGCTATTTTAGTTTAATTAATCAATCGTCTTCAAAATTCGACTGTTCAGATAAATTTAGAATTAATCATAATTGGTAGTTAATAGGATTAATTAAGCGGTCTCTGTGGGTACGATACTCGATTTATCATTATATTACTTGTGCGAATTGTGCGCTTGCAATTATTTCACAACAATTACACGCCATGTGCACCATTAGATGTCTCTCAACTTGACCTAAACCTTGATGATGAAGATTATGTTAGACATGATTGTGAGGACATGACTTATAATTCGGTAATTATAATCGTGAATTATTGGTCTATTGGTTTCATTTGCATATATTATTGTTTTACAAATTTTTGTTTATATACCTCTAATAATTTTTGTTTGCTTAACAGAGTGATAATGAAGAGTGACACTAGTAACAGAGCGTGCATGAGCTACTTCCTATAGCTTTCTTTCTGGGTTCCTTGTAGCTTTCTTTCATTTGTATATATACTTCCCTGTAGCTTTCTTTCATTTGCATATATACCTCTAATAATTTTTGTTTATATTACATTTGCCATTGCTAATTGGACCTACATTGTGCATTGCAGGTCAGACTTGTTTAAGGTCTTAAGTAATGGCTGGGGAAGTAAGCTTCGACCTATTTCTCATTTAATATGTCACATACATTTCAAATTATGTTTTTTTAAAACAATTTTTTTATTTGTTGTGCTTGTTATTCTTATAAACTTTTTTATTTGTTGGGCTTGTTATTCTTATAAATTTTTTTTGTATGTTCTATGAAGTCTTCAAAAAAAAGGAGCTAAGAGAGGGAAAAAGCAATAGTTAGCTGCTATAGCTGCAGCCATGCAACAAGGGAATGAACCCTTACGAATATCAGGTGGAGGGTCTAATTCTCCATTAAGGGTTTCACCTAATGAAGTACCTAATAATCCAGAAATTCAAGATGAATCTAACCCTGAAATATCAAAGAAAAAGCCTAGGGAAAAGACAAAAATGGTGAATCTTAGCAAAGGAAAGCAAAAACTTCTCGTCTTATAGTGGAGTTCAATTATTCTGGCCATGCATATAGAGGTGATGTAGCAAAATTTGCTTCATTCCTTGGTACCACAGCAAGAGAGCTACTGCCAGTGACATTGGAGAATTGGAAGGACCTTTCACAAGAATTTAGAAATCAAATATGGGAGCACATCACGGTATTGTAGAGAAATGTATTTCCCACATACACATTGAATAATTTATCTATAATTTCACTCTAATTTTACTTTGTATACATTTTTTTTGGTGCAGCAAAAAGTCGCTATTGAGGAATGCCACAAGAAATATACATTTCAAAAGTTGAAGAAGCATTGGAGAGATTTTCGATCCTTATTAATTAAAGAAGTGATGCAGCAAGCTAAAGTGGTCGGCCTACAACATGCTACTGCCCTCCTCAAACCAGATAACATTCACTCCATGGAGGAATGGCAATCTTTTGTCAAAAAACGAACCTCTTCAACATTCAGGGTAATGGTTTTTGACATTTTCTTTCAAGTATACTTGTGGGCTATCTACTGTTTTCAACCAATATTCTCCAACATTCTATTTGTTTTTTTTTATACTAACTAGTTATTTATATATTTTTTTCGTAGGAAAAATGTGAAAGATTCAAAAGGATGAGGGCAAAACAAACATTAGTGCATAGGACAAGCCGTAAAAGCTTTGCTCGTTTGGAAGAGGAAATGGTAAAATCTTTTTTAATTTCATATGAATTTTGTCCTGTGAGAAAGTCTGCAATGTAATATTAGCATTAGTTGATCTCTACTTGTTATTTTATAGCGACAAGAAAGTGAAACACCAGATGCAATTTCAAGGGTTGATGTCTGGATCCGTGGTTATGAAACGAAGAAAAATAATGAGGATGAAGAAGTTGAGGATCCAAAGATAGTGGTAAAAAATTATCTACTGTATACTTTTATGTTTATGGTTAAATTTTTATTTTTCTATTTATATTTATATTTTCAATTATGTTCTTGAAGCAAAAAGCACTACTACAAAAAAGCTCATAGATATCGGTAATACACTGATATCTATTAGGGTGCAAAACCGATATTTCCAGGGGTGATATCTATTCTACCCTTAGAATAGATATCGGTAATACACTGATATCTATTACATGTTTTAATATCAGAAAGTTTGGAAAAACTGATCTCGAAACATCTCAAACTGATATCTAAAATGTCAAAAAGGTAATGAATTTAGGTAAAACAGATATCTAAACATATTTTAAATATCGTTTTTGTATTTTAAACTGATATCTAAATGGACTTTGATACTAGTTTTGAGTAAATAACTGATATTAATCCATCTTTATATATCACATTACTTATTAAACTGATATCTATTACATGTTTTAATATCAAAAAGGTAATGAATTTATCTCAAACGGATATCTAAACATATTTTAAATATCATTTTTGTATTTTAAACTGATATCTAAACGTACTTTCATATCGGAGGTCAATTATTAACTGATGTTACACCCATCTTTACATATCGCATTACCTATTAAACGGGTATCTAAACCAACTTTGATATCGGTTCTCAGTTATTAACTAATGTTAAACCTATCTTTATATATCAATTTTTTAATAGAACTGATATTAAAAACTTCGAAAAAAATGATATGTAAGGTTGGTGTGAAATAAATTTTTTTTTTTGTGCAAAAACTCATATAAATGCCTTGGATATGCAAGTAGACAAATGTGTGGCCTGAAATTGGTGCATTTTCAAATTTGCCTTCCATTCAAACATTCCAAGTACAAAAATGCATTTCATTCATCCAAACATTCCAATTAAGTACAAAATAAAAGGATTACAAATTAATCCCACAAAAACAATAGTCACAGCCATGATCAAATTAAATTCCATAACCCCATCAATTGTTCCAATGCAAAGCTGCCTACACTTTCAAAATATTGGCATGGCAGCAATTTTCCTAACCTTTGACTACATTGTTCTAAAATCTGCATGCACTTGTTCTTCCTTTACAAAAAATTGGCTTGGCCATCTAAATACCACAAAATGGCTAACGTACCCTACTTCATACGTACCAACATGGCTATATATAAGTCGAGATGACAAACTGTCCCCATTCAACCCACACCTCATCAATTTGTGCTTGGGTGTAACTGCTTCGCTTGTGCTTTTGGATTAGACCACTGAAAATATATAGCATAGCAAATTACATTATAATAAAACATTTTTCCCAACTTGCATGCTATAAAAGAACCAATCCACATATCAAAATCATGGAAGAAATTTACATAAAAATAATGAAACATAACCAAGAAATGTAAGAAAGATCAAATAATTGAGAATAAATTATTGGGAAATGGGATATAAATGGGTACTTACTGCAGAGTGTTGGTTCCTCATGTTTTTTGAAGCATTGCCCAAGTAAGGGAAGCTGAGGGCCTGCAACACGAAGTAGAGGAAAAATGAATAAAATTTATGACTTTCATAACATACAAATGTTTAAAAAAGCAAGCATTATTGAGAGGATCACCTTATTGTGGCTTCTAGCAAGATAGATAAAACATGTTTTAGTAAATCATCTTATTGTGGAAGATGGATTTCAAAAGTTGGAGATAAGAACCTCTTTATGCTGCTTCAGTTTCTTTAAGGTTACTATTATACAAAAAAAAAAAAAAAAAAAGAGGATCACAGCACAAGGGAATAGGTCCTGCATAACCACACAAATGAGAACAAAAAAATTTAAAAAAACAGGTCATGGAACCCAACTCATCGTCATTGAAGAATCCAACTCATCCAACCTACAGATCCATGCCAACATATGCCAAAATCATAACAGAGAATAACAATACATCATTGCATTTTGCAATAACAAGAATCAATCCATTAGCTTCTTTGGACAAAGAGATCTAGAATATGTGGCGTCAATTCTGCAAATGAAAATGAAACCAACAAGCACAAAAATATTAATGCAGAATTTAGGGGCATATGGTGATCATTTGAAACTTTCAAAGCATGATCAACAAATAAAGCAGAATGTGCTAACCTTTGACATAAATGGGTTTGTCAACAATATATAATCTTATCCACAAGGTAATGTCCACTGACTATTTCCTTCTGTCTTTATGCACATTCCAAGTATAAAACATTTCAAGGCTATCAGCTGCAAACCACTAGAAAATTTGTCAATCCATGAACACTGAATTTTCCCATCAATCAATAAACCATGAACAATTTTGCCACTTTTTTTTTGCACAAAAGTGGTAAGATTCAGTGTTCTATATTACTAAACATGGGTTCATTCAGCAAAGTTTCTAACTCTTTATAGTTGACCCAAAGTCTCAGATAATGTCCACATATAATCTCTTGAAGAAAAAAATAGAAAGCAAAAGGCAAGGAATAATAGATATAATGTACATTTCATACCTCCTAAATTTCTCCTTCTAGCCACCAAAATAATGTACTCAACATTCTGCTGCCCCACACAAGCAGTCATCTGTGATATGTTGATAAAACTTCCTTTTGAACCTGCTGTAACCATGGCCTTAAGATTGTTACTTTCTGATAAATTCTTTTGGGCACTACTTCCAGCATCATTGTGGACAAAACCAAGTAAATTGTGGACAAAACCAAGTAAACACACCTGATTCACTTTGTTTTCAAATGAAAACATCATAGTTCGTCCAGGTTCAGCCTCCAGGCTCTTGGATTGGGCTTTAGTTATAAGATCTTTCACCTCATTCTTCGCTTTTGAAATTGTCTCATTTATTTTCTCCATGGTCGCTGCATCAGCAATTGTATCTCCAATTCCAATGCTAAAAGCATTCTGCAACAGCCAATAATTAACTAGCCACTGGGTATGACCCAGGAAGTTGCAGGCTGCATCTGGACCAACCTTTTCCCTGCACAACAGAATAATTCAATCCATAAAGTACTCAATTTGTCTAATTTTCTTTTTATTCAAGCCAGTGCAATCAAACATTTTGTCCAATTGGTTACATAGATACTAGACTAGAATGTGAGAATTCGCATGCAAGTCTCAAGTCAAGTCACTAAGTGGCATAAAAAATGCACAAATTTCAATTAGTACAAATTATTCTATCAAAATAAACAGGTGGAATTCTGTTACGGTATATATTAAAAAGCAGAAAAAGGAAAAACTGCACTTAAGTTTATTAGCTTCGAATGCATAGTTGATTCTTAAGATATTGTAGTCCCATTAAATTTTTGAATTGCTAGTTCTAATTCCCAGGGAAAAATTGAAAACAAAAGTTGCCAGTTGATTAAAAAGAGAAAAAAATCCCAAAAACAAAAAGAGTTCAACTTGTTTCCATAATTTGAACATTTATCAATCAGAATAAAGAAGAAAAATAATAAACAGATTTATAATAAAAGGATGAACTTACATTGATAATATTCAGCTTTGATTCTCTAAAAATAATAAAGCATTTGGAAGTTATTATAAAACTGTATGAACTTACATTGATAATATTCAGCTTTGAATACTAATAATCCATAATTATTTATATGAACTGTATGAACCTATAAATGATCACAAATTCATAAATTTCCGTGCAATTTTCAATAACGAAATAGACCACTATGATCTTCTGAAAGACTTTCAATCAAGAACCTCAACATTCAACGTCAATCTTGAGTTGCAACACAAAATTCAGAGACCCACAAAGCAATTGACAATCACATGCATAACCACATAAGCATTAATTTCTCCGAACCCAAATTTCTCATTGAACAAATACACCCAAAATCAATTTATAAAAAGTTTAAGTTGGCTTGGATTCCGAAAAGAAAATGAAAAAAAAAAAAACAGGAGAGAGAAACAAAAACATTTCCTATCAGGATAAGTTGTATGAGAATATATAAGGTAATTCCTTCTTTTCCTAGCTATTTTCTCAGCAACCAAACAGAAAGCAAGAGACCAAAACAAACCGGACCTACCTCTTGAAAAGCAGGGGAGGGTTTGCACCATTTGTTGAAAGGGCCATGCTCCTCCTCCAACGAGTCCTCGATCTCCAACTTCACCGGCGCCTTGTCCGTACACGGTGTCATCGTCAGAGTCATCGTCGGAGATGGCGCAGTCGACTCAGATCACGATATTTTCGACCTGGGGCACCAGGGCGTGGAAGCGGCTCAAAACGACGCAGATCTGGTCATCTGGTGGAGGGTAGATCTGATTCTGGGTTTGAGGGTTGAAAATCGAGAGAGTGAATGTTTAGGAGAGAGAGAGAGAGAGAGAGAGAGAGAGTGTGTGTGTGTGTGTGTGGGTGTCGGGCCTGAGAGAGAATGCGAGATAGCAGAGAGAGAATGAGAGAATCAGGGTTTGTGAGGGATATTGGGGTAATGGGGTTAGAGGGATATCGAGTCTGAGAAAGTTAATTTTGGTTTGTGTCTGGGTTGTGAGAGATCGAGAGTAAAGGTGTTGTATATGGGTAGATGGACAAAAAAAAAAAAAAAATATAAGTGAGTGATATTACCGTGTTTTTTTGAAGGGTTTACTTAAGTTATCAGTTTGAGGTTTAGTTATCAGTTTTTATAAAAATGTTGGTCAAAAGAGAGAATTTAGATATTAGTTTTAAAGACTGCTGATATGTAATATTGTTTAGATATGACTAAAAAAACCAACTGATATCTAAATTTCTATAATATCGGTTTTGTTACAAACCGATATCATAGTAGTGATATCTATGGCCTTTTTTGTAGTAGTGAAGTGAAAAAATACAAGGCAGCAGACTCGGAGAAATGCTCTATTAAAGATGATGCCCTTACAAAAGTACTTGGTCCTGACCCACGAGGAAGACTAAGAGGGCTTGGATTTGGGGCAACCATTTCAAAGGTGGAAGGTCAAACACATATGTGTGATAAGTTCAATAAATTGGAGAATGAGATGCTGGACTTGAAAAACCAGATGCGAGATCTTATTTCTAAGTTAGACAAAGGGGGGATTAACACTGTAAGTAATGAGGATAAACATAATGATAATTACATTTTGTTCATATTAGATTTGTGTTAAAATTTGGTTTAATTGATGTCTTAAGCATTGTTACAGCAAAAAGAAAACACAAGTGTTCAACATTCTGCTAATGAGGCATCACAAAGAAAACAGACAACAAATCCAAGTGTTCAACATTCTGCAAATAATACAGCACAAAGCAAACAAAAGGAAAATGCAGCTGTTCTATGTTCTGATCATCCTGAGAATACAAAGTGCAAGTTGTTAAGTTGGCTTGGGACAAATGAAGTTGTTGCAATTGGTGAAATTGCATCCAAGGATCCCACTATATTGGTCCATCATGTGCCTCTTGGCCATGAGTGCTGGAAAGTTTGGGTGAATGATGTGTTAGATGATAGTGTGGCTCTATATTGACCAACACGTGAGTTCTTTCTTCTTTGTGAAGCATTAGGAAGTACAATTGCGTGGCCAATAAAGTATATCAAAGTATATTAGTCTCACATTTTCGAGGTACATTCCTTTTTCTTTACTTAATTTAGTTAATAGCTTTTTGGAATGTTGTAAGATAGGATGATATGTGATAATACCAAGCTTTAGCTTTTGCATACACATGCATTAATTATTGCGTACAGACTTTGAACCAATTCCATTTCATCATACCCATATAATTTTGCAATTTAAAACAGTAATTTAACACCAAAGTTTATAATTTCAATTTTATTTATAAACTCCAATCCAATTGAGTAATCTTTCAATAATAGGATCTCTATAAAATCCAAAAAATCACCCCTTCACAAACTATTGGTCAATTTTATTTTATTTTTAAAAGTAGAGCTTTATTTTCTTATAAATTCATTTGGCAAAACTCCTTGCCCCAAACGCTTGCTTAGATTCTTGTCAATTCTCACTGCAATTCAAATAATAAAGTACCATGTTCATCTCATTGTCTCTTACTGCATCCTCTACCTACTTCAAAACCTGAGCTAATGATCGCATGGAGGCAAAGTAAATGGGCGATGAAGGGGGCTGCATATTTGAGAAGTAAACACAAGTTCCTGTATTATTGAAGCTAAATATCAATTTCATATGTTTCCCTGTATTACATTCATCTGCTTTTTGTGGTATCGTGGGGATGCATGCCAAATTGATTTTTAGCTTCAGTGAAACTAAATACAAGTCCCTGTATTACATTCATATGTTTTTACTTTGGCTGGTGTCCAGGAGATGCAAGCAATAATTTTCAACTTTCTATTTGAGCTGCTTGTAGATTTGGTTCTAATTACACTTAATTTTGAGTTTGGCTACTAGTTCATCAATTCTGAGTTTTTTTCTTTTGCCTTATCTTTTTGTTTTCTATCTTTCTTGGGTTTGGCTGCATAATCTTTGACTTTTGTTTTGAATGGATTGTTTTTTCTGATTGTTATGCATATTTGCTCATGCTGTGGTGTATTTGGTTGAGATGATGTTCTTACTAACTACTGGAACATCTTTCTTTCATTTATAGGATTCATTACTGATAAAATATCAAGTGCCACAATGATATGTTTTTAGATTAGCCTATTTTCTTTTTGGCACTGCATTTGTTTCCAAATGTATTAATCATAACTGAGTACTACAGCTAATTGGGGTTGGAGCATGGATTTACTTAATTTTTTCTTTCAAGTCTCAACTTAATTTTTATTACTTGTTGTCATACATTATGCTAAGCTTCTCACTATTCTAATAATTATTTTTAGGTACGAGATGAGGTTCCTAGAGTAGTTAAAGGGAATGTCAACATTTTTTTGGTGGATCCAATATATGGCTGTATGGGAGGCTCAATCGGGGCAGCATATATAGTTAGGAACTCTTGGTACTTATGAAATATATCTTGTTTTGGCTTGCATTTTGTTATTTACTCTTTAATTTCTAACTCTAAAAAATCTGACTTTGTATTTGGAATTGATTACCATAATTTCAATGAAGTGTGTATTTCTCTTACATTTATTTTGATGCAGTATTTTATTTGGTAAAATTAAATGGCAGGTGTATGAAGCTAGATAGAAATTAAGTTGCATATGTATAAATAAGAAAAAAAAAATTAATAACTCAAAGACGGCGTGCAAAATGTAAGCCGTAATATGTAGAATAATTACGGCGTGCAGATCATGTCGTAAATAACTCAAAGACGGCGTGCAAATGTAAGCCGTAATATGTAGACTAATTACGGCGTGCAGATCATGTCGTAAATTGTAATCTTAAACGTGAAAGATCGTTATTTATGGCGTGTTTTGTTTATATTTACGGCGTATATTGCACGCCATTATAAGTATAGACCTTTCACAGCATGCGCTTCAACGGCACACAGCGGCACACCGTAAATATCAATTTACGGCATGCAACGCCCGCCGTGGAAGCTCCATTTTGGTGTAGTGTGATTAGGGGAGGCCTAAGAAACTCTTAATATATGCCTTAGGAGAACAATTGCGAGAAAGTAACTAATCAAACCTTTTTAGCAGTCAAACTTTAATACATTGTGTTTGAATTGATTTGTCATCAGCCTTGGAAGGTTAGGGTATGTATATCTGATTTGAAGTTGAAAACTTAAGATTGCAAGATAGGATAATGGGTGTGTGCGTGTGGTGATGTGTGCGTGAGTTCCATACTTCCTAGAACCCCCTATTTAGTTATTCTTTTGATTAATTGAATTGATTTGTTGTTTAGTAATCATTCCCTGTGGGATCGACCTCGTGCTTGTACGCTTTGCTACTGATGCGATTCGTGCACTTGCGAGCATACTTAGAATGAGATGCATGTTTATTTTGTTCTAAGAAAACAATAAACAAGTTTTTGGCGCCGTTGCCGGGGAATGATGTCTAATATCAATGAATTGATTTAATTAGTCATTAGAATTAGGTTATATTAGTTAGTTTTTATTTTCGGTCAGTTTTTAGTTTTGAATAAGTGTCATGCCTTTATAAGCATTCTTTCTACTGATTGTGTGTGTGCTCTTGATTAGGTGTTGTTTTATGAACCCTGAAGTTATTGCAAGGTTAGAGAGGCTAAAAAACGAAGCGTTAGGAACTTTACACATCAGCCCTCAACCTAGTGCATCTTTCGAGTAGTGAGGACATTGGGAGCGTCGAAATGGCTGAAGCAAATGAGAATGTGCCGCAGCCCTTGAGTCACTTTTTAACACCCTCACTGCCCACACAACCGTCTTGCATCCGTTATGCAACAATAGCAACTGATTTCGAGATCAAGAGTGGTCAGATCCACTTATTGTCGAGTTATCACGGTCTGAATGGAGAGGATCCGATCCCCTTCCTAAAGGAGTTTTCTGGGGTATGTGAAGCCGCACAATTGAGGGGATTGAATTTCGATCAGTATCGTTTGAGGATGTTCCCTTGCGCCCGCAAAGACAAGGCAAAGAGGTGGTTGTATTCGCTGCCTAGTGGTTTCATTTCGACTTGGGATGATCTTTCAAACAAGTTTATGAACAAGTTCTATTCTATTTCCAAGACCAATTCGATTAGGAAGGAGATACTTGGATTTGTGCAAAAAGTTGATGAGTGTTGATTGTTTTCTTAGAACAAAATAAAAACATATCTCATTCCAAGTATACTCGCAAGTGCACGAATCACATCAGTAGCAAAGCATGCAAGCACGAGGTCAATCCCACAGGGAATGGTTAATACACAACAAATCAATTCAATTAATCAAAAGAATAACTAACAAGGGGGTTTTAGGAGAGATGGAAACACACGCACACATCACCACACGCACACACCCATTATCCCATCTTGCAATGTTAAGTTTTCAGTATCAAATCAGATATGCATACTCTAACCATTCAAGGCTAATGACAAATCAATTCAAACACAATGTATTAAAGTTTGACTGCTAAAAAGGTTTGATTAGTTACTTTCTTACAATTGTTCTCCTAAAGCATATATTAAGAGCTTCTTAGGCCTTCCCTAATCAGTTAACTTACATGTTCCCTAAGCGGATTTAAGGCAACTGTTATCCATATAAGACTCATTAAGATCTATGAGAACGCCAAACATGCACAACATAGAAGCTTTGATTATTTCCTTATAGAGGTCGCCCAAAACCATTACAAAGAATAATCCCTTATTCCCTTGTTACTTGTGATTTAGTGTCTTTGATTAGTCCACAGCTAAACCTAACAAATAAACTAGATGTAATTATCCTAAGGTGGCCAGTCAAAGGACACAAACAACTAGTGACAGATTCAATCAGATAATGAGAATTTAATACATGCAAACATCAAACTAATTCATCAAGAGACGGATACACGATTTGTTAAAGTATGATATATCTGAAAATCAACCTACGACTAACATGCAAGATAGAATAATAAACTACATAATTAAAATAGAAAAGAAAATCTGAATAATATAAATAAATTCTCAATCCATACTTACAGTAAAATCAGAAACACAAACTAAAAGAAAACTAGAATTCTAGACAAAGAAAATTAAAAACTAAGAGACACATCACTAGGGGTTGAAGGAGGGGCTGAAGGAGGCACCTAGCAAGCTGGAGGAATCCACGGCAAGGTGAGTTAGGGCTTGCGGCAAGGCTTGACTCCTTTTCTCTCTTGCTTGTCACGCCACTCAGCCACTCCTTCTCTCTCTCACTTTCGGCCTCTCACTCTCTCTCTGAATTATGAAAATAAGAAAATATGGGAACCCTAAATAATGAGAGAATAGGATATATTTATAAAGGTGAGGGAGAAATCCTTGTGAGGCAAGGCTAGGGATTTGCAGCAGCAGCTAGGGTTGGGGAAGTTTGGGCTTGCGGCAAGGCTTGGCAATGGGCTTAAGTGACACACGCCTAGGCCTCCTAGGGTTTCCTTCATGCGCATGGGCTGCCACTTGGGTCTTGCGTGATCGGCTGCATGGGTTGCTAGGGTTTGGCGCACGCATGCATGCATGGCACCTTCTGATTTCGGCATGACATAGGCCCATGACCCATTTGACTTGATGACATGTCATAGTTGGTTTGACTTCCCATTTTGTCCCTCATTTCCTTTTGAATTCAAATTCATTTCTTCCCTCCATTTGTTTCCATGGATGTCCACCACCTTCTAGAAGCTTCTGGAACCTTGACTTGATAGAGTTGACTTTGACCAACCTTTCCTAGTCCAACTAGGATTTCCTGTAAATGAAGGATTCCTTATCCATTTTGACTCCTTGTAATGTTGCCCCTGGAGTCTCCTAGTGTCATTAGGACTTCTTTCCCTAGTAGGGTTAAGTTTCTTAGTTCAACCAGGAATTCCTGTTCCAATCAGGATTTCTCATTTTTGGCTCAACAATGATGGTTCTGGACTTGATGTTTCCTAGTGTGACTAGGAATCCTCATTTGACTAGGATTTCTGCCATTTTCCTGGTTTGACCAGGAATACCCAATTTTTCTAGTTTGACCAAGAAATGTCCCAAAATGACTCCATTTGCTCCTTCTTCTTATTTCTGCTTCATTTGACCTGAAAACACAAAAACAAGAGAAGAAACACAAAATATCGAGTTCTAACACTCTGGGCTAAGGAATTAGTATCATAAAGTGATGCAAAATGCACACTCATCAATGAGCCATTCCATGAGACTTGAGACAGATTTAATGAGTTGCTTACTAGCTGCCCGCACCACAACCTAACCCCTTGGTATGTGATTTGTTGTTTTTATCAAGGACTTTTGGAGAGGGATCAAGCCAAGGTGGATTCGGCATGTGGTGGTGCGTTTATGTCTAAAACTGAAGTTGAGGCTACATAATTATTTGAGTCACTCTCTTTGAGTTCTCAACAATGGGATTCTAATCGTTCATGAGGAGGATCAAAGAGAGGATTATATGAGGTGGTTGATGCGCCAAACACCATGGAGGGACAAATTGCTGAAATCAAGACTATGGTGCAGAAGTTGTCATTGGCTCAAGAGAAAAGTTGATGGGTGTGCAAGCACAAGGGAATGACGTGGAGCAAGTGAATCAGGTTGGAAGCTATCCTAGGGTGCTGTATGACCCTTATTCCAACACTTACAACCCTGGATGGAAGAACCCCAATTTTAGGTGGAGCAACACAAATGGACAGTAAGCTAGTGGGAGCAACAACAAGCCTTATGTGCACCCTAATGCCGAGAGGTCTAGCTTGGAGGAGAATGTTCGTTATATTTTAATACTCGCAGTGCATGAATCTATATATAATATAGATGGCAAGCAAGGTCGATCCCACGAGGACTAATGATGATCTTTAAATGATAATCCTAATGCTAACAAAACAAGAAAATAAAAGACAAGTGGCTGCTCAAGTTGTCACGCCTAGGGCAGCTACTTACTGAAATGAAACACACACACACACGAGTTGGAGGAGCTTTGTATGACTTGAAAACAGCAAATTAAACCTACTTTAAAGACTAAGATGCGCAACTAGTAGAGAGTATGAAAACAACAAGTTATCTTGTGAAAATAGATGGATGATGATACTAGGACTCTAAGACTTTACCACTAGACCTCCTATTCAGTGTCATGGTGCAATTTCTGAAATCTTTAATTCCTATTGATGAATGCATTCGCATATTCACCTATGGCATAGCATGAAATGCATGATTCCCCAAATGTACAAACTAGTGCATGGCGTCTACCCTAGTTTGGTACCCTATGAAACGTAGGCATGGCATCTACCTAAGAATGCAGCAAGGTCCATTAACACACAAATGAGATTATGAATGCAAATAAAACCCTAAGGCATGGCGTCTACCTTAGCTGCTTTAGTATTGATTCCACACAATCAGAATTCAGCCAATTACTAAATCCTAAGTTGTTTATCACTTGTATTAGGGGCTGATTGGTTGTCCTCACCCTAAATTGATTAAATTGTAGATGCAATAACCCTAGGTGATCAATCAAGGATTATAAACACATAGAGAACAATGATAAAAGTGAAATCAAAATCATCAAATCCATGGAATTAAACAAACAGCAACTACATCACCAATCCACTGAATATTCGGCCTAGGGCTGAACCCTAGGCCCTAGAAAACGTGATTAGTTCATGCTAGAAAACAAAAACATCAAAGAAATCATGTTTTTCATCTCCAAATTACAAGAAAAGAGAAGAAGAAAAGCCAAAACCCTAGGAGAGCTCACGCCTCCAAGCTGCAGCCCCTCTCTCTCTTTTTCTGATTTTTTCTCCAAGTCTGGGAACCCTAGAACTCAGCAAGAGTTTGGTTTAAATAGGTAAGTGTAGCTGATCCCTATAGACTTGCATATAGCTAATTTCCTCCCCTAATAAGCCTCCAATAAATCAGAAATTAAAAGGAGATAAATAAGGTAATTAAAAATCTGATTTTTAGAGCCAAATTAGGAAGGAAATTCTTTGCAAGGTGCAGCCAACCTTTCACTTAGCACACACGCCACTTCTCTTGTGGTTTGGCCTAGGCTTCTACTTCTTTCATGCTCTTGGACCCTCTCTTGGTCTTGGGCTTCTCTTTAAACAACAAATACTCATTTAAGCTCAAAATGGGCTGATTTGCATCCATTTGTTACCTATGGGCTTTCTACCTACAAAAGAGAGAAACACAAATAAATAACACAAAATATAGGGACTAAGTACTAAACACGTGAAGATAGAGGGCTTAAAATGCACACATTTAAGGACCCAACAGAGAAGATCGCTCAGATTGCTCAAAGCACCACTTCCCT
This sequence comes from Dryas octopetala, assembly GCF_963921425.1. NCBI lineage: Eukaryota > Viridiplantae > Streptophyta > Magnoliopsida > Rosales > Rosaceae > Dryas > Dryas octopetala. The sequence goes on from NC_141371.1 coordinate 18,821,941, forward strand.
AGCTCAAAGAACCAACGCCTTCATGAATCGGACCGAGCAGCAGATGCAAGCCAACTCGAAGGCTATTGCAAACTTAGAAAGTCAAGTGGGTTAGATTGCTACTACTTTAGGCAAAGAGAGAAGGGGAAGTTGCCTAGTCAGCCCGTCATCAACCCAAAGAATGAGAAGCATGTGAATGCCATTGTGAAAACAACTCCAAGAAAGAGGGTGGGAGTAATCAAGACTAAGGAAGTGATTAAGATCATGGATAGTGAGGAAGAGAAGGATCCGATCATGACTGAAGAGTATGTGGATACACGTGTGATTCCCCTCATTCCGGACATCGATGTCACCAAGTTTCCAGCAACCATAAGGGAATTAAAGTCAATTGAGAAGAAGGTTGAGGAGCAAGGGCATAGTCACAACGTTCCTAGGGAGATTTATGGTTATCTCTTTGCAACTTATCCGATCAAGAAGAGAGATCCGGGCTCGTTGGTCATACCTTGCAGCATAGGGGAGTATGAGATTGCCAATGCCTTAGTTGACAGTGGCTTAGTTATCAATGTCATGCCGCTGGTGGTGTTCAAAAAGCTTGGGTTTGTGGAAGCCAATTGCACCCATTTAATTTGAACATTCGCTTCGCCAACTCTTCGATCGAAAGAGCCCTTTGTATGCTTGTTGACATTTTGGTTAGATGTCATAATTTACTAATTCCCTGGTGATGTGTCTATCCTTCTTGGGAGGCCATTCTTGTGCACCTCTAACATGGAGTACAAGGCAATGGAGTGCTTAATGAAGATTCGTCACAACACCAAGCAAGAGCGAGGAGATTATCTATTATGGAGATGAAAAGGAGTAGATGGATAATTTCTTCAGCCCGTTCTTGGGGGATGTCGAGAGTAGCAATGGAAAGAAGAAGAGGAAAGGACGCAAGTAAAGGAGTGGCAATGTCAGGCTGAAGACAGAAAACCAAGCGCTGATTGAGAGGCAACCCAAACTTTTGTTTTAAAAAGAATCTAGAAGAAGCCATTGAAGACCAAGGAGGCCGCGCCTACCCTTGGAGTGTCAATGCTTGCATACGAAAGTAAACAGTTTCCTTATTTTTCTTCATAAGACAATTTCATTTTAGTGTGTTTATTTGGTTTTGGATAGTTGCAATTTCCCTTTTTCGCTTATTTTGAGCATTCATGCATTTATTTCTTATACATTGAGAGCAATGTATCATTTAAGTGTGGGGGGAAAGACATTTGTCATTTGTTTGTGTTTTTAGGTTAGAATAAAATTTTTTTGTTTATTTGGTGTTTTTAGGTTAGGAAAAACTTTTTACTTTTGTTTTTAAACTTCAGGTGTCAAACCCACATCAAAATACACTTTTTCTTTAAATTTCATCCACCTTAGTGATGGATTTGAATCTTTAGAAGTGTGCGACATTGTTTTAAAAACAAAGTTGTTGAGTTTTTTGTTTGTTTTGGGTAGTTTTGAGTACCCAACTAATTGATTTGATTGTGTATGATTGTTATGAGCATGTTTAGTTTGTGTGTATATTTGGTGTTCTTTTCTTTCTATCAGTGTTCCATAGCATATTGTCACGCCCCGAAACCCGGGAACGTAACAGAGGCACCTATCTTGAAAATACCAGAGACTACAACAACCAATCCCCTGGTGTTATAATCCCAAATATCCACAAAATAGGTTAAGCCTTTTGGTTTAGTAAAAATGGGTTGGATCAGAGTGCTTGAGTTTGCAGCGGAAAATTTATTTAGAAATAGTTAATTTAGAATTAAACCAACCCTCGGAGCTACTATTGTTTAGAGTAACTTCAAAGAAACTGTTTATATAAACTCGATAGTTTAAAAGTAGACAACCCAAGGACTCAGTATATATACATGATATGACCAATTGGTATATAAAGATAGTAAAAGGTCACCAAAGACCTGCCCAAGGAAATATACTGACTAAACAGGAACACAGGAGTTGACAAGCTCGAGACCTCACCACCACCCCCTTAATCGAGGCCGTCAAAGTCCACACGCGCAGCACCTAAGAGGGAGAAAAATAACAATGTAGGGGTGAGCATCACATACGTTCATTGCTCCCCCTCAGGGAACTCCCTGCTAGGTTTGAAAAATAGTTTGGGATAATTTAAAATCAAATGCACAACACAAACCAGTTGTCAAGCTTTGTAAAACGAGTAGCATGCTCATACAATTTTCAAAATACAGTTTTCCGGGCCCAAGTTCAGAATCATACCTGTTGACCAGCCGTTAGGGCTAACTACCCTCTCACAAAAACATAACAAAGTCCTGCAGTCATTTGACCGGGACAGGGTAGCGAAAGTGGCCATTTCATGGTTATACCGCCTAGACTGGCCTCCCAAGAAGGACAATCGACCAGTCCGTCCATACAACCCCTCATGAGGTTTTGGGGATCGAAACCCAGGGTCTACCGTAAGGGACCTTTCACTCTCAAGTCAAACACAATAACAATCTCACGAGAATATGCATAACAGTCATCATTCTCATCATCATAAAACCAAGCAGATATGCCAATCAAAAACATGCATCTTTATCACACAGTATTTATTATATAGTACATGCAGGAAATCCACTAGTCAGAGTGTGTTGTCCCCCTACCTAGCGTCCAAAGCTTTTGCCTGTTTTCGAGTACAAATCACAATTTGCCACGTCGCAACGATCTCTTTTAGGTAACTGGAGTTCCTAGTTTGACAACAACTGGTGTTAAAAACGGTTTTCACGTAAATCGATGACCTTGTCTGTTAAGACCAGGTATAATTCAGAGGTTTGGCACTAGCGTAACTGCTTGGCTTCTCTGAATTCTTAATCCGACAGACTTTGCACCCCGAGGCAAACAGTCATGTCAGACCGTGTGGTTTCTATATCTATTTTAATTTATTGTCGAGGAGGTTGATCAGATATGAACCTACAACGTGACCAGGTCAGTGCATGGGGAAACTGAGGGAGCTCTGGCTCAGTACTCAACGCCTGTATGCTCATGGACTGACCTTAGTCATCACGTTATTTGGTTACCACTGATATGGCCTCAATATTTATTAAGTTCATTTGATAACAACAGTTAAACGGCGTTCCGTCTATAACCACAACTTAAATAACTGCAGATTAAATAAGCTGAGTTAAGGGTATACCTGTTGAAGACTTCCCACGGGCAGAGTCTCGGTACTACTAGACTTGCTAAGTAATAAGATTAAAATAGCCTAATTAACAAGAGATTAATTTAACAAAATTTTAGCAGAAATTCTACAGGGATCAAGAAATTACCTATGGAGCTCAGAAATAATTTTTTAAAAACTTCACCAAAACATAGCCTTCACACTACTAGAACTGAAGAGCTCGTCGCCACGATCGCGTAGGCGAAATCGGATCGTCGATCGGAGCTCCAGAACTCAAGATAAACTCAAAACAAGATTGAAGAAGAGAGAGAAAGGAGGAGAGAGGAGAGAGAAGCTCTCTCTTGGGAAGCGTGCGGCTGAAATGTGAGGGATCAGCTGGGGGGGTGCGCTGCTATTTATAGGGAGAGTGAGTGAGTCAACTCGGTTGACTCATCCGAGTTGACTGGGTTGACTCAAGTCAACCGTCACAAAATGGGCCAATGAGGAAGTGACACGTGGCATGTGCACTAACACTTGGCTGCACATGCAGCCATCAGATCTTGCTGCCATGCAGCGTTGGACGCTCCAGATCGTGCCACGTGGCGCGATCTGGTGATTTCCAATTTTATTTTTCTTTTTCATATATTCCCCAACTTCAAAAATTAATTAAAAATAGCTCGGGACTCAGAAAAATACCTCGAAAAATACTACGGACTCGTATCGACTAGTACTAATTAACTATGAGGTCAAATTACCAATTTTCCCTTTAGAAAAATTTCAAAAATTTCAAGCTCCACAAACTAAGAAAATTTAGGAAATTCATAAAATAATCTCCCGGACTCGGAATAATACGAGACTTGCACCGTTGGGTTCGTGAGTAAAAGTACTACCTTTTTAAGTTCTAACTTGGGTCAAAACCCTAGTCAAAATTGGTCAAACATTTTAAAGCTCAAGGTGAACAAAATTAGATTTTCTAACAAATAAATTCTATAAAACTTTTTTTGAAAATACGGAAAAATCACAAAATAAATTTGAAAATTTCCGAGTCTCACATCCTCCCCTACTTAGAAAAAATCTCGTCCTCGAGATTACCAAGGGTGCTCGAACCAAAAGTGGGTACGTGGACTCCAGTTCCTGGACAACGTTTTCTCCTTTACGTTCTCAATCAATCTGAAAGTTTAATTTAGGTGATCTATTCACTCAATTAACTTGATTAATTTCACTTTCAGTGATCGGACCCCAATTTTTGGTTTATGTGATCACTCACGAACTAGTCAACCAAACACAACTCAGACGGTTCAGTAACGAAAATATGAAACTCCAGATTGACTTCTAAAAACCAAAAATCACTTCAGTAAACAACACAAATCAAACACACCAAGGATCAAGTGACATTCTATACACTCAGAGGATCCATCACAATAGGCATCCCAGTGTTATCCACAACTACAGTGGTGTGTGATGAGCTAAACAGTTATATAAGGCATATATCAATTTTAAGCAAATAGCTACAGTACAGATTTGTGTTTAAAAGATGAGTGAGTCAGTAAGCATAACAACACAAACAAGGAAGACAAATGCACACAAGATGTTCACCCAGAAAAACCACAAATGGTAAAAACTGGGGGTCTATTCAGCTGACCAGGCAATCCACTAAATCAGAAGTTCAATACAAAAGGGAGCACTCAGCACACAAGCTCAATCACTAAGTCCTAGACTAAGTGGCAGCTTTCTTACCCCTTTGTGCAACTTCCATAAGCAAGGCAATCGGTCATTCATGAAGAAGGCAGCTCCACTCCAAGCTCATCAACCCATGGCACCAATCCGCACCAAGCCCAGTGGTTTCATCAATGCATGAACATGATATGCCAATGTAGGATTCAAAAACAAAGATCAACTTTCTCAAGCTATAGGCGTGAAAAGATTGATATTGAATCCTTCAACTAAAATCTAAAATGAATGTGTTTGAGGAAAGTATAAAAAGATTTAAGCACTCAAACCCATTTAGAATTTTAGATGAAACAAAAACAAGTTCAGAAAATCTCTTTTTGATTTTTCAAAGATTAAAAGACCATTTTCTGAAAATATTAAAGATGAGCACTTCACATAGAAAATACCCAGACGTGAAACCCCAAGAATACACGCTCAAAAATTGCTCATCGACACACAAAAGATCTGAACCAAAAATGCCCATATACCCGTACACACCCACGCAACATTCATGTTCGCCCAAGCCACGTGGAAGCCAATCAATGGCTGTCCACAAGAGACGAATGAGGGGCATATTCTCTTTGTCCTAGAGGGATATCCTAGTATGACTAAGGATAGGAATGAGGAGCTGTAAAAAGGAATTTTGCTTTATTTTGCAAAAATCAGAAATGGGGAAGATGATGAATAGTGCTGATGTGTGAAGGTGTGTGGCATGAATGGCAAAGATGCAATCAGATCTGATTGCTACAGTAGGGGAACCAAGCCATGTGCAATGCACATGCATGTTTAGTAAAAAACAGAACATGGGCTTTCAATGAATTGGGCTTAAAAAGCAAAACCCGAAATGGACCCACTGTAGCGACTGTGACTTAAATATCAACCACTGTACGTGAAAAACATTGTTCTTTATGATCAGTGAATGACTAGTCAAATAGACAAAAATCTGTTAATTTCATGAAATGAATGAAGTGCAGTATACCTTGTGTCTTTGTTCATTCTTGACTTCTTCAATGCAGCAGAAATTGTCCTAAATCTAACCTAGAGCTTGTGAGTGATTAAATACAAATTAATACAATTGTTTTGACAAGGAACATAGCCAATATAACAAATCCTAGAAACTAATAATCTCCCCCTTTGGCTTTCCTTGACAAAACATCAACCCATTCACCTCACTAGACTCTCAACACACAGCCCAACACTTGTTATAATGTACCTGCAAGAAGAAGTACTTGCACAACACAAAGTATGATAGTATGCAGTTTAAACGCAGCAAGCAATGGAGATTAAACAACCAATACATTCTCCCCCTTTTTGTCATGGAAAGACAAAAGGTCATACATAAAAGAAAATTCAGTTCAAAAGCACAGAAAATTGGAGAGAAATGCAATAGAAAAATACATGCTCAAAGAGTAAATTCCATAAAATTCTAACTCCCCCTAAATTCTAACTCCCCCTAAAACTGAGAACCGGCAGCAGCAGCAGCATCTCTGTAACAGGCTTGCATGGTAAGTTCAAAGTCATCTACAGGCTGAAAAGCTACTGAGCTCGCTGGCACTGGAGGATCGGTGGGGTCCATCTCCAGAGCGTCATCGGAATGATCAGGAATGTCAGCATGTGGATCACCATCCTCAGTATGGAGTCCATCAGAATAAGGAACGATGGCAAAGGCAGCAAAATGAGCTGGGTGAGATGCTAGTTGGGCCATGAGATCCGCAATAATAGCCGATTGACCTTTGACCTTGGCAAGAAGTGCAGCGTTTGCTTGTTCAAGAGAAGGAGCCTGATCCCCTTGCTTTTTGCGAGCAAAAGTTTCACTAACCTTCATGACTGTTTTCGTGTAGTCAGCCATAGGCTCAGCAAATGTATCCAAGTCAGCCACAGAAGAGACACCACTGCGGACACAGAGGAGGTGAATAAGGAGAGGGAAAATGAGGGCACCCTTGTGGTCACGACCACTACCTATTGTCTTGGTCTGAATGTGTTCATAAATAAGAAATCCTATGGGAACAGGATCCTTATTCAGAAAAGACATCATCACTTGAATTTGCTCCGCAGAAGGGTGTGAATTGTGGGAGGTAGGAATGATATTGGGACGCACAAAATCCCACAAAAACCTGTGAAAAGGTTTGAATTCAGACTTCTCTAGCAACACACCATCCTTTAAAGGTGTAGCAGGGTTAACATAGGCCACGGCCTGGAAGTGAGCAGCAGTATAGGACCGAGACCGTTCCAAGTATTGCTGATAATCAGTGTGGGTTGATTGTTTTAACCCAAGAACTTGACAAATTGCACTAGGCCGAAAATACACATCACGGTTGCGCACATAGACATTAAAACCTGTTCGGGCAATGCGACTTGGAAAATTTGCATAAAACTCCTGAACTATGGTGAGGTTGTAAGAAGGGACTGTGTGAGGGAGGTCGTTCAAGGTGGAGACTTGATAGTCACTGAGGAAGGAGAAGACTTGACGAAAGAGATGGAGATTGAATTCGTCTAACCTGTAGTGGCGCTCAGTGACCACAGATCGGGATTGCACAATGCGAAAAAATCTCTTGGCCCATCGAGTTGAAAACCGATTCTGTTCGTTGATGAAGTCTTCCTCTTCACAGTCCTCCGTGTGGATTGTCGTTGTCAGCTGCGAGAGGGGATGATGGTGGAGCCCGACATGGGGAGAAACCCGATATGACAAATGGAGGTGCGAGAAGAGAAATGGAGCCCGAGTCGCGACACAGACTGAGTCGCGAGAGGGAATGAAGCCGACCGAGTCGCGAGCGAGAGGAGGTGGTGCCGACGGAGACGCGAGCGAGAGATGGAGGGCAGAATCGCGAGAAGGTGAGAGAGAAGGATGCGGCAAGGGAAGAGAATATGAGAAGAAGATTCTAAAATTTTAGGGATTTGAAGGAAGAAAGAGGGGCACGTGGCTTATAAGGGCTGCTAGAGATGATAAAAGTCTGAAAAGCCCTTAATGAACAGTGATCCAAAGTGCAGAATGGCTCTGTGTGAAATTGTCTGTATTTGACGATTGTTAGACTAGTCAAAATGAACAAACTGCGTACTGGAACATAAGCAGAAAAAAATAGAGGAATCCTTAGAGAATTGGAAGCAATGACACACAAAGAAAATCTATGAGTTAGATGTGCTTCAGAGATTTTATTTTTGACAAAACAGATTTGACAAAACAACAAACACACTTGAAAAGAATTAACCACCAATGTCAACACTCTAATAGATATGGAAAATGAAGATTGCAAATTTTGTGCAAGAAAATAAGCATATTTGGGATATAGGGAGGTCAATGCTAGCATTCAAGACTTGTTCAAGATGGAAAAACAATGTCAAAGACAACCAAAGAGGTTAAATAAGTTTCATTCACAACAAGAGATTAGAATTTAACCACTCAAGAGAATTTCTAATTTGGTAACAAATCTTGAAAGCAAAGTTTTTCAACTCATGACAATGGCTTTGAGAAAATTATTTTCATTTGTTTTGTTTAGGCACATCCCAAGTTAAGTGCAATGAATTGGTCCAATTTTGCGACTCTTTACCCTAGAACACCATAAAAACACCTTGTTTCTCCCTAGGGCCGTGACTTCTTTGGTCACACTTCCTTTTTTTTTTTTTTTTTTTTTTGTTATTTTGTATGGTGCACATTTGTTCAAATGAGAAAAGTGTAGCTGAAGGTGGGTCACAAATGAGGAATTATATTGAAGGGCGAAATTGCATCCTCAAACAAATTGTCTTTGAAAAGCATTTAACAAGTTTGATTGATTATGACAAAGTGTTTAAAAAAAAAATCTCAAGGCTAACATTTGACAAGAAGGAGGGATTATGCTTATAGACATGACTCATGTTATGCAAGAACCTTTTTCAATATCAAAGAGAGTGTGACAAATAATGTTAAGACCTTTCAAAGTGGTTATTTTCTTTAAAAGATGAAAAACTACTTAACCAAATAAAAGAAACTTAAACAATGAAGCACATTTAACTACAAGGAATTATGCATGTGTACAAATGCCAATTGACTTCCGAAGACTAATGTGCTTTGGATTCTCTAGAGCTTTTGTAAAGATGTCTGCAAGTTGTTGTTCGGAAGGAACAAACGTCAAGGTAAGAGTTCCACTCTCCACAAGATCTCGAATGAAATGATGTCTTATGTCAATATGCTTGGTTCTAGTATGTTTCACCGGGTTCTTGGAGATATCTATAGCACTCATGTTATCACAATAGATCGATGAGAAAAGTTTTCTCATCAATTCCATAATCGGCTAACATTTGTCTCATCCAAATGAGTTGTGTACAACAACTCCCTGCTGCTATGTATTCAGCTTCAGCAGTCGACAAAGAGACAGAATTCTATTTCTTGCTATGCCAAGACACTAAGTTATTCCCAACATAGAAAGCACCACCCGAGGTGCTCTTCAAATCATCACTACACCCAGCCCAATTGGAGTCGCTAAATCCAACCAATTTAGTGTTGGTATCATGGGTATACCACAACCCATAGTCAAGAGTCCCACTTACATATTTGATGATTCTTTTTGTTGCAAACAAATGGGATTCTTTGGGATCACTTTGGAACCTAGCACACACTCCTACCGCAAACGATATGTCCGGTCTACTAGCTGTGAGGTAGAGGAGACTTCCTATCATGCTTCTATACAAGGTTTGGTCCACTTGCTTACCACTTGGATCCCTATGAAGTTTGGAACTTTTACTCATTAGAGTAGTAGCCACTTTGGAAGACTCAAGCCCAAACTTTTTGACCAAGTTTCTAGCATACTTAGATTGGGAGATAAATATCCCACCATCTACTTGCTTAACTTGCAGCCCTAAAAAGAAATTCATTTCACCAACTAGACTCATTTCAAATTCACTAGACATTACATCAATGAATCTCTTAACATGAAAATCTGAAGTTGAACCAAAGACAATATCATCCAAATAAACTTGAGCAATCAAGACATCATTTTTCAACCTTTTTACAAATACGGTCTTGTCAACCGACCCTCTTTAATACCCATTGGACAACAAGTGATGAGAGAGTCTCTCATACCAAGCTCTTGGAGCTTGCTTCAGCCCATACAAGGCTTTCCTCAATTTATAAACACCATCTCTCATGTGAGGATCCTCAAAACCTTTTGGTTGTTCTACAAAAACTTCCTCATTCAAGTAACCATTTAAAAACGCTGTTTTAACATCCATTTGATACAATGTGAACCTAAGATGACATGCAATGGCACAAAGCAACCTAACGGACTCAAGTCTAGCAACGGGTGCAAAAGTCTCATCAAAATCAATACCCTCTAATTGAGAGTACCCTTGAGCAACAAGCCTAGCCTTGTTCCTAACTACATTCCCAAATTCATCAGATTTATTTTTGAAGATCCATTTGGTTCCAATGACATTTGTGTTGGCTGGTCTTTCTACAAGAGTCCACACTTGGTTTCTCACAAATTGGTTCAATTCCTCATGCATTGCACTCACCCATTCCTCATGATTGAGGGCTTGTTTAACATTTTTAGGTTCAACAATGGACACATAGCACACATGAGCAAGTTCATTGGCCATTTGTTTTCTAGTCCTAACTGGTTGGTCTAAAGAACCTAGAATTACATCTTCACCATGGTTACACCTCACCCATCTTGGTTTTTCAGATCTGTCACTCAAGGTTTTGTCATTTTGTTCGCTCTCTGACTTATCAAACTCAACAATTTTTGAGTCATCAGTAAGTTCATCACTGCCTGACTTGGACTCTTCTTTAACCAAATTAACCTCTTTTGGATCAGATTGTGGGTACAATCCATCCTTATCTGCAGCCATTTCAATAGATGCATCATGATCATCTATTTTCACATTTATGGACTCCAACATAGAATTTGTTCGCAAATTGAAGACTCTAAAAACTCTACTGTTGGATGAATAGCCTAAAAACAGACCTTCATCACTCTTAGAATCAAATTTCCCCAAATGTTCTCTATCCCTAAGGATGTAACATGCACTCCCAAACACTCTAAAGTGTGTAACTTTAGGTTTCCTACCCTTCCATAGTTCATAGGGAGTCTTTTTGGTTCCCGGCCTAAGGTAGACTCTATTTATGATGTAGCATGCCGTGTTTATCGCCTCAGCCCAGAAATGTTTAGCAAGATTTTTTCTATTCAACATCACTCTAGCCATCTCAATCAAAACCCTATTCTTTCTCTCAACGATTCCATTTTGTTGGGGTGTTATTGGAGCTGAAAATTCATGTTTAATACCCATTTGACAACAAAACTCATCGAATTGAGAGTTTTCAAACTCAGTACCGTGGTCTGACCTAATTCTGGACAGGGTTGACAGATTCGACATACCTTCACTTTTCAGCAGTTTCACAATCTTGACAAAATGATGAAATGTCTCCGACTTGTCCTTAAGAAATGACACCCAAGTGTACCTAGAAAAATCATCTACCATGACTAGAATGTATTTCTTTCCACCTATTGACAAGGTTTGGACAGGGCCAACTAAATCCAAGTGAATTAGTTCAAGTGTCCTAGAGGTGCCTATGTCTTTGACTTTTTTGTGTGGTTCTTTGGTTTGTTTCCCCATTTGACATGGACCACAAATAAAAGTTTCGGGCTTTCCTATCTTTGGAAGACCTCTAAAAACCTCATGCTTAGACAACTTGTAAAGGTCATGAACATTAATGTGACCAAGTCTTTGATGCCAAAGAGAGCTAGTGTCATCAATAGCTCTATTGCAAGTATTCTCAATTTTTCCAATGTTGTCATCAAACACATAGCAATCATCCCTAGACCTAGGGGCATTCAAGATCTCCCTTCCTTGGGAGTCAACAATTCTACATCCACTCTTGGACATACACACTTCACCACCCCATTCATCACAAAGTTGGCTAATACTAAGCAAATTAGAATTCAGCCCATCAACAAATCTTACATTTTTCAATTCGGGTATACCGGGAATGTGTACAACCCATTTTCCACTCACATAGGACTTCTCTCCTCCTCCAAAAGTCACACTACCACCATCATAAGGAGCAAGAGAGGTAAAGACCTCCTTATCTCCCGTCATATGTTTGGAACACCCACTATCTAGGTACCAAATGTTCCTCTTAGTGGCTGAAAAAGCATTCAAGGTTACTAGACATTTAGTGGAGCTCTTCACAACCCATCTTTGATGTGAACTTGGCTTATTTTTGGGAAGTGGGGTGACAAGTAAGGCAATTTTGGTTACCTCTTTGAGTAGATTGTTCACTTGCTCTTGTAGAGAAATATTTCTCTTTGGTTCACTTGATTTCTTTCCTCTAAGTTTGTTGCAATTTGGTCTAATGTGACCCTTGACATGACAATGATGCCAAACCGGGACAAACTTTGTTTTTGTAAGTGAAGTAGAACAATCAATTTGTGTGACACTTGATGTAGCTTGACTTGACTTAGAATAAGATGCATTTTGACCAATGTCAATGAAACCTAGACCCTTTTTGACACTATGATCAGATTCTGACTTGACAAAAATGGTCTTTGTGTTGGATACACTAGGACTATTTTCACTAAAACCCAAACCGGTTTTGTCACCATGATGCTTTCCAATCCTAAGCATCCTATCAACCTTTTCAGCCCCCAATGGTGAGCTCAACAATGCTCTCATTTGCTTCATGTACTTCTTTTTCAAGTTTCTCATTCAAAGATTTAAAGTAGATGTTGCTCTCCTTGAGCACTTTGACTTGACTCTCAAAATTTTGTTTCAAGATAGCCACACTTTCTAATTCACTCTCTAATGACTCAATCTTCTCACACAATTTCAATTTAGCATTCTTTAGTTTCTGATTTTCTTCCTTTATGCTAAGAGTTTCGGTGAAAAGTAAGTCATACTTATCACAAAGTGCAGTGTAAGACTCATCATCAGGAGCAGATTCTGAGTCAGACCCACCATCAACTTGTTCAATCTCCTTGATTGATGCAACAAATGCAACTTCATCACCCTCAACATCGGAAGAAGACTCACAATCATTTGAGTCATCACTCTCACTATCACTCCAAGTGATTTTCATGGCTTTATTCTTACTTGAAGAATTATTCTTTCTATTATTTGCACATTCAATTGCTATGTGACCTATTCCACCACAAGTGTAACATTTCATATCTCTCTTGGTTGTTCTTCCTTCTTTAAAGTTAGACTTCCTCTCTTGTTTTCTCTCAAATGAATTCTCTCCTTGAGGTTTGAATTTGAACTCCTTAAAGTTGTTACCACTAGTTCTAGCTTCTCTCCCTTTATTTCTAAGAATTCGTCTAAATCTTTTAACAAAAAGGGCAACCTCATCATCGGACATGGATGATTTTTCACTCAAGTTTTCACTCATCTCTTTGACACTTTGCAAAGCAATATCCTTTGACTTCTTGCTGTCCCTTTCATCCATTTCAAGTTCCATCTCAAAGGTTTTAAGCTTTCCTACCAATTTACCAATTTTGAGTTCATCCAAATTTTGGACTTCTTGTATTGCATGCTTCTTAGATTGAAATCTCTTAGGTAGAGATCTAAGAACCTTTTGGACAATGGTAGACTCCTCATAAGGTTTACCTAGGGACATGGCTTCATTTGTGAGGGCTTCCAACCTTTCATAGAACTCGGAAAATGACTCGGACTCTTTCATCCTAATTTCTTCAAATTTGGCATGTACCATTTGAAGCTTAAGTGACCTAACTTGTTTGTCCCCCTCATGAACAACCCTAAGTTTGTTCCAAGCTTGCCTAGCCGTGACACAATGTTGTATGTGTGCAATTGTGAGGAAGACAGTGCAGTGACAATAGCATTTCTAGCCTTCTTGTTGGAGCTAGAGGCCGTGACCTCGACAAAAGACCATTCGGACCTAGGCTTAGGGGTTTCAATCCCATCAACAGTTCGTGTGGGAGGGATCCACTCAACAGTGAGATACTCATATGCCAACTCGTCATAGGCATCAAGAAAAATTTCAAATTTTTCTCTCCAAGCAGCGTAGTTGCTGCCATCAAATAAAATTTTTTGTTTATTTGGTGTTTTTAGGTTAGGAAAAACTTTTTACTTTTGTTTTTAAACTTCAAGTGTCAAACCCACATCAAAATACACTTTTTCTTTAAATTTCATCCACCTTAGTGATGGATTTGAATCTTTAGAAGTGTGCGACATTGTTTTAAAAACAAAGTTGTTGAGTTTTTTGTTTGTTTTGGGTAGTTTTGAGTACCCAACTAATTGATTTGATTGTGTATGATTGTTATGAGCATGTTTAGTTTGTGTGTATATTTGGTGTTCTTTTCTTTCTATCAGTGTTCCATAGCATATTGTCACGCCCCGAAACCCGGGAACGTAACAGAGGCACCTATCTTGAGAATACCAGAGACTACAACAACCAATCCCCCGGTGTTATAATCCCAAATATCCACAAAATAGGTTAAGCCTTTTGGTTTAGTAAAAATGGGTTGGATCAGAGTGCTTGAGTTTGCAGCGGAAAATTTATTCAGAAATAGTTAATTTAGAATTAAACCAACCCTCGGAGCTACTATTGTTTAGAGTAACTTCAAAGAAACTGTTTATATAAACTCGATAGTTTAAAAGTAGACAACCCAAGGACTCAGTGTATATACATGATATGACCAAGGGTATATAAAGATAGTAAAAGGTCACCAAAGACCTGCCCAAGGAAATATACTGACTAAACAGGAACACAAAAGTTGACAAGCTCGAGACCGCACCACCACCCCCTTAATCGAGGCCGTCAAAGTCCACACGCGCAGCACCTAAGAGGGAGGAAAACAACAATGTAGGGGTGAGCATGACATACGTTCATTGCTCCCCCTCAGGGAACTCCCTGCTAGGTTTGAAAAATAGTTTGGGATAATTTAAAATCAAATGCACAACACAAACCAGTTGTCAAGCTTTGTAAAACGAGTAGCATGCTCATACAATTTTCAAAATACAGTTTTCCGGGCCCAAGTTCAGAATCATACCTGTTGACCAGCCGTTAGGGCTAACTACCCTCTCACAAAAACATAACAAAGTCCTGCAGTCATTTGACCGGGACAGGGTAGCGAAAGTGGCCATTTCATGGTTATACCGCCTAGACTGGCCTCCCAAGAAGGACAATCGACCAGTCCGTCCGTACAACCCCTCATGAGGTTTTGGGGATCGAAACCCAGGGTCTACCGTAAGGGACCTTTCACTCTCAAGTCAAACACAATAACAATCTCACGAGAATATGCATAACAGTCATCATTCTCATCATCATAAAACCAAGCAGATATGCCAATCAAAAACATGCATCTTTATCACACAGTATTTATTATATAGTACATACAGGAAATCCACTAGTCAGAGTGTGTTGTCCCCCTACCTAGCGTCCAAAGCTTTTGCCTGTTTTCGAGTACAAATCACAATTTGCCACGTCGCAACGATCTCTTTTAGGTAACTGGAGTTCCTAGTTTGACAACAACTGGTGTTAAAAACGGTCTTCACGTAAATCGATGACCTTGTATGTTAAGACCAGGTATAATTCAGAGGTTTGGCACTAGCGTAACTGCTTGGCTTCTCTGAATTCTTAATCCGACATGACTTTGCACCCCGAGGCAAACAGTCATGTCAGACCGTGTGGTTTCTATATCTATTTTAATTTGTTGTCGAGGAGGTTGATCAGATATGAACCTACAACGTGACCAGGTCAGTGCATGGAGAAACTGAGGGAGCTCTGGCTCAGTACCCAACGCCTGTATGCTCATGGACTGACCTTAGTCATCACGTTATTTGGTTACCACTGATATGGCCTCAATATTTATTAAGTTCATTTGATAACAACAGTTAAACGGCGTTCCGTCTATAACTACAACATAAATAACTGCAGATTAAATAAGCTGGGTTAAGGGTATACCTGTTGAAGACTTCCCACGGGCAGAGTCTCGGTACTACTAGACTTGTTAAGTAATAAGATTAAAATAGCCTAATTAACAAGAGATTAATTTAATAAAATTTTAGCAGAAATTCGACAGGGATCAAAAAATTACCTATGGAGCTCAGAAATGATTTTTTTAAAACTTCACCAAAACATAGCCTTCACACTACTAGAATTGAAGAGCTCGTCGCCACGATCACGTAGGCGAAATCGGATCGTCGATCGGAGCTCCAGAACTCAAGATAAACTGAAAACAAGGTTGAAGAAGAGATATAAAGGAGGAGAGAGGAGAGAGAAGCTCTCTCTTGGGAAGCGTGCGGCTGAAATGTGAGGGATCAGCTTGGGGGAGTGCGCTGCTATTTATAGGGAGAGTGAGTGCGTCAACTCGGTTGACTCATCCGAGTTGACTGGGTTGACTCAAGTCAACCGTCACAAAATGGGCCAATGAGGAAGTGACACGTGGCAGGTGCACTAACACTTGGCTGCACATGCAGCCATCAGATCTTGCTGCCATGCAGCGATGGACGCTCCAGATCGTGCCACGTGGCGCGATCTGGTGATTTCCTATTTTCTTTTTCTTTTTCATATATTCCCCAACTTCAAAAATTAATTAAAAATAGCTCGGGACTCAGAAAAATACCCCGAAAAAATACTACGGACTCGTATCGACTAGTACTAATTAACTATGAGGTCAAATTACCAATTTTTCCTTTAGAAAAATTTCGAAAATTTCAAGCGCCGCAAACTAAGAAAATTTAGGAAATTCATAAAATAATCTCCCGGACTCGGAATAATACGAGACTTGCACCGTTGGGTTCGTGAGTAAAAGTACTACCTTTTTAAGTTCTAACTTGGGTCAAAACCCTAGTCAAAATTGGTCAAACAATTTAAAGCTCAAGGTGAACAAAATTAGATTTTCTAACAAATAAATTCTATAAAACTTTTTTTGAAAATACGGAAAAATCACAAAATAAATTTGAAAATTTCCGGGTCTCACACATATCTTGCAATTCTATGTCATTTGGCCTTGTTGATATGAATTTAGGTGGTGATTTGCATTACTAATGATTATATACATAATACAGTAGACTTGCATGACCTAAGTGAGCTTTTGAGCCATGTTCTTAAATTCTTAAGTGTTGCGCGCCACTCTAATTCTATTATTGTCATATAAGTCGTTGTTGTGATCTCATTATCTTTCATTTGATCATTTGCTTGGAATTTTCATAATCTTGAATCAATGAGCTAGTACTCTTTTCTTGTGTACACAAAGCATGTTGTATTTACATGGCTCTTGAGAAATGAATTTAGGCCCTGTTTGTGTACCCCATAGCCTAAAAGCCTTACATGTTTTATCTTTAGTTACCCATTTTGAGCCTTTTAAGCCATTTCCTTTGTTACCCCATACCAAACCCTAAGTTAGGGGGTGCTACGCCCCTTTTACCCGTTTTACCCTATCTATGGTGTTGCAATGTATCTACATGTTGCTTGAGGTGAAAAAGAAGTGAAAATGCATAACTTATACAAAAAGGTGTCAAAAGAGTATGTATGCCGTTCCCAAAGAAAAGAAAAAGAAAATAAAGCAAAGAAATAGATGGGGCGGTTTCAAAAGAAAAAGTGAACAAAAAGAGTTCAAAGTGAGCTATGAAGTGCAAAGAAGCAAGGTATGCCTCAGAATGTTCTATTAATGCTTGCAATCCCATAGTATTTAGCCCTTTGTGTGTCCCTGTCATTTCAATACCATATCCTAGACTAAGCCTTCATTATAACCTTATTTAAGCCCTAACTGATCTCAAGAGGCGTGTATTATACTTATGTGGAGTCTATTTGAGAAGGGAGCCTATGGTCATTGATTCTGTTTCAAGCAATTTGATTCCTTTCTGTGAGATCAGCATTTCTGAAAGTTTAATTCAGGTGATCTATTCACTGAATTAAACTTGATTAAATTCACTTTCAGTGATCGGACCCCAATTTTTATTTTATATGATCATTCAGGAACTAGTCAAACAGACACAACTCTGACGATGCAGTAACTAAAATCTGAAACTCCAGATTTACTTGTAAAATCAAACCAACTTCAGTAAATACCACAAGTCAGAACACACCAGGGAATTGAGTGACACCCTATGCACTCAAAGGATCCATCAATGTAGGCATCCCAGTGCTATCAACAACTAAAGTGGTGTGTGGACAGATTTAACAAACTTTCATTTAGCATTCATGGTCTAAGTTAACATGCTAAAGTGAAGTGTGTGATCTTGTGAAGATATTTTCGAATCAATAATCAGCAACACATAGGAAACAAATCACAAACAAGCCACACGATTGTTCACCCAGAAAACCACTAACGGTTAAAAACTGGGGGTCTTTCCAGCTGACCAAGCAATCCACTAAAGAAGAAGTTCAATACAAAGGGAGCACACAGCACACAAGCTCAATCACTAAGTCCTAGACTAAGTGGTAGCTTTCTTACCCCTTTGTGCAACTTCCATAAGCAAGGCAATCGGTCATTCATGAAGAAGGCAGCTCCAACTCTAAGCTCATCAACCCATGGCACCAATTCACACCAAGCCCAGTAGATTCATCAATGTATGAACATGATATGCCAATGTTGGATTCTTAAAAAGAAGATCAACCTTCTCAAGCTAGAGGCATGAAAAGGTTGATACTGAATCCTTCAACTAAAATCTAGAATGAATGTGTTTGAAAAATATATAAAAAGATTTAAACACTCAAGCCCATTCAGAATTTTAGATGAAACAAACAAGTTCAGAAAATCATTTTGATTTTTGAGAATTAAATGAACATTTTCTAACTTGATAAAAATGAGCACTCACCCTGAAAAATACCCAGGCATAAAACCACGAAAATACCCACTAAAAATGCCATAGACACACGCCAAAAGATCTGAACAGAGTACATCATATACCCGTACACACACACACACACACCATTTTCGTGTTTGCCCGAGCCACGTGGAAGCCAATCAATGGCTGTCCACAAGAGACGAATTAGGGGCATATTCCTTTTGTCCTAGAGGGGTATCCTAGTATTACTAAGGATATGAATGAGGAGCTGTAAAAACGAATATTGCTTTATTTTGCAAAAATCAGAAATGGAGAAGATGATGAATAGTGCTGATGTGTGGGTAAGTGTGTGTAAGTGTGTGGCGTGAATGACTAAGATGCAATCAGATCTGATTGATGCAGTGGGGGAACCAAGTCATGTGCAATGCACATGTATGTTTAGTAAAAAACAGAGCATGGGCTTTCAATGAAATGGGCTTTAAAAGAAAAACCCGAAATGGCCCCACTGCAGTGTCTGTCACTGTATCAACCACTGTACGTGAAAAATATTGTTCTTTATGACTAGTCAAATGGACACAAAAATGATATTTTCATGAATTGAATGAAGTGCAATATACCTTGAGTCTTGTTCATTCTTGACTTCTTCAATACAGCTGAACTTGTCCTTAATCTAGCCTAGAGCTTGTGAGTGATTAAATAAAAATAAATACAATGGTTTTGACAAGGAAAATAGCCAATATAACAAATCCTAGAAACTAACAATCTCCCCCTTTGGCTTTCCTTGACAAAACATCAACCCATTCACCTCACAAGACTCTCAACACTCAGCCCAACACTATGTTATAATGTACCTGCAAGAAGAAGTACTTGCACAACACAAAATATGATAGTACAGCAACCAATGCAGTTTAAACACAGCAAGCAATGTAGATTAAACAAATACATTCTCCCCCTTTTTGTCATGGAAAGACAAAAGGACATACATAAAAAAGAAGAGTGAAGTGCAAAAGAGCATAGAGTTGGAAAATGTGCAAGAAAAATCAATGGCAACATGATCAAAAAGGAACTGAAGTAAATGTCATAACTTCCCTGAAATTTGAACTCCCCCTAAAGATGAACTCCCCGTAAAGACTAACTCCCCCTAAAAACTAACTCCCCCTAAAAGCTAACTCTCCCTAAAGCTGATAATCTGCAGCAGCTGCAGCATCTCAATACCGGGCTTGCAGAATATAGACATATAATATGAGGGGCAGCTAGAGAAGAAAATAGGCATGCAAAAAAGATTGAAATGCCCTTTAATGAACAGTAACCCAAAGAGCTGAATGGTCGTGTTAAAATGACTGTATGTGACGACTGCAGACCAGTCAAAATTGACAAAGTTCGTACATAACAGAACTGGGACATAAAGCAGTCATGGAATTTGACGAAAAGATAGAGGAATCCTGGAAGAGTTGGAAGCAATGACACACAAGAAAAATCTACGAGTTAGATGTGCTTCAGGAATTTTATTTTGACAAAAACAAAAAACAATTGAAATGCATTAACCACCAATGTCAACACTCTAATAGATATGGAAAATGAAGATTGCAAATTTTGTGCAAGAAAATAAGCATATTTGGGATATAGGGAGGTCAATGCTAGCATTCAAGACTTGTTCTAGATGGAAAACAATGTCAAAGACAACCAAAGAGGTTGAATAAGTTTCATCCACAAAAAGAGATTAGAATTTGGCCACTCAAGAGAATTTCTACTTTGGGAACAAATCTTGAAAACAAAGTTTTTTCAACTCATGACAATGGCTATGAGAAAATTATTTTCATTTGTTTTGTTTAGGCACATCCCAAGTTAAGTGCAATGATTTGGTCAATTTTGCGACTCTTTACCCTAGAACACCATAAAAAACACCTTATTTCTCCCTAGGGCCGTGACTTCTTTGGTCACACTTCCTTTTTTTTTTTTTTTTGATATTTTTGTATGGTGCACATTTGTTCAAATGAGGAAAGTTTAGCTGAAGATGGGTCACAAATGAGGAATTATATTGAAGGGATAAATTGCATCCTCAAACAAATTGTCTTTAAAAAGTATTTAACAAGTTTGATTGACCACGACAAAGTGTTAAATAGAAAGAGATCTCAAAGCTAACATTGGACAAGAAGAAAAGATTATGCTTATTGACATGACACATGTGATGCAAGAACCTTTTTGAATATCAAAGAGAGTGTGACAAGCAATGTTAAGACCTTTCAAAATGGTTATTAAAAAAAAACGAAACTACTTAAACCAAAGAAAGGAAACTTAAAAAATGAAGCACATTTAACTACAAAGAATCATGCATGTGTACAAATACCAATTGACTTCCGAAGACTAATGTGCTTTGGATTCTCTAAAGCCTTTGTAAAGATGTCTGCAAGTTGCTGTTCGGAAGGAACAAAAGTCAAAGTAAGAGTTCCACTATCCACAAGATCTCGAATGAAATGATGTCTTATGTCAATATGCTTGGTTCGAGTATGTTGCACCGGGTTCTTGGAGATATCTATAGCACTCATGTTATCACAATAGATAAGAAAGGTTTTCTCATCAATTCCATAATCGGCTAACATTTGTCTCATCCAAATGAGTTGTGTACAACAACTCCCTGCTGCTATGTATTTAGCTTCAGCAGTCGACAAAGAGACAGAATTCTGCTTCTTGCTATGCCAAGACACTAAGTTATTCCCAACATAGAAAGCACCACCCGAGGTGCTCTTCAAATCATCACTACACCCAGCCCAATCAGAGTCACTAAATCCAACCAATTTAGTGTTAGTATCATGGGTATACCACAACCCATAGTCAAGAGTCCCACTTACATATTTGATGATCCTCTTTGTTGCAAACAAATGAGATTCTTTGGGATCACTTTGGAACCTAGCACACACTCCTACCGCAAACGATATATCCGGTCTACTAGCTGTGAGGTAGAGGAGACTTCCTATCATGCTTCTATACAAGGTTTGGTCCACTTGCTTACCACTTGGATCCCTATGAAGTTTGGAGCTTTTACTCATTGGAGTAGTAGCCACTTTGGAAGACTCAAGCCCAAACTTTTTGACCAAATTTCTAGCATACTTAGATTGGGAGATAAATATCCCACTATCTACTTGTTTAACTTACAGCCCTAAAAAGAAATTCATTTCACCAACTAGACTCATTTCAAATTCACTAGACATTACTTCATTGAATCTCTTAACATGAAAATTTGAAGTTGAACCAAAGACAATATCATCCACATAAACTTGAGCAATCAAGACATTATTTTTTAACTTTTTTACAAATAGGGTCTTGTCAACCGACCCTCTTTGATACCCATTGGACAACAAGTGATGAGAGAGTCTCTCATACCAAGCTCTTGGAGCTTGCTTCAGCCCATACAAGGCTTTCCTCAATTTATAAACACCATCTCTCATGTGAGGATCCTCAAAACCTTTTGGTTGTTCCACAAAAACTTCCTCATTCAAGTAACCATTTAAAAATGCCGTTTTAACATCCATTTGATACAATTTGAACTTAAGATGGCATGCAATGACACAAAGTAACCTAACGGACTCAAGTCTAGCAACGGGTGCAAAAGTCTCATCAAAATCAATACCCTCTAATTGAGAGTACCCTTGAGCAACAAGCCTAGCCTTGTTTCTAACTACATTCCCAAATTCATCAGATTTATTTTTGAAGATCCATTTGGTTCGAATGACATTTGTGTTGGCTGGTCTTTCTACAAGAGTCCACACTTGGTTTCTCTCAAATTGGTTCAATTCCTCATGCATTGCACTCACCTATTCCTCATGATTGAGTGCTTCTTTGACATTTTTAGGTTCAACAATGGACACATAGCACACATGAGCAAGTTCATTTGCCATTTGTTTTCTAGTCCTAACTGGCTGGTCTAAAGAACCTAGAATTACATCTTCACCATGGTTACACCTCACCCATCTTGGTTTTTTAGATCTGTCACTCAAGGTTTTGTCATTTTGTTCGCTCTCTGACTTATCAAACTCAACATTTTTTGAGTCATCAGTAAGTTCATCACTGCCTGACTTGGACTCTTCTTTAACCAAATTATCCTCTTTAGGATCAGATTGAGGGAACAATCCATCCTTATCTGCAGCCATTTCAATAAATGCATCATGATCATCTATTTTCACATTTATGGACTCCATCATAGAATTTGTTCGCAAATTGAAAACTCTGAAAGCTCTACTGTTGGATGAATAGCCTAAAAACAGACCCTCATCACTCTTAGAATCAAATTTCCCCAAATGTTCTCTATCCCTAAGGATGTAACATGCACCCCCAAACACTCTAAAGTGTGTAACCTTGGGTTTCCTACCCTTCCACAGTTCATAGGGAGTCTTTTTGGTTCCCGGCCTAAGGTAGACTCTATTTATGATGTAACATGCTGTGTTGACCGCCTCAGCCCAGAAATGTTTAGCAAGATTTTTGCTATTCAACATCACTCTTGCCATCTCAATCAAAACCCTATTCTTTCTCTCAACGATTCCATATTCTTGGGGTGTTATAGGAGCTGAAAATTCATGTTTGATGCCCATTTGACAACAAAACTCATCGAATTGAGAGTTTTCAAACTCAGTTCCATGGTCTGATCTAATTCGGGACAGGGTTGACAGACTTGACATACCTTCACTTTTCAGCAGTTTCACAATCTTGACAAAATGATGAAATGTCTCCGACTTGTCCTTAAGAAATGACACCCAAGTGTACCTAGAAAAATCATCTACCATGACTAGAATGTATTTCTTTCCACCTATTGACAAGGTTTGGACAGGACCAACTAAATCCAAGTGAATTAGTTCAAGTGTCCTAGAGGTGCCTATGTCTTTGACTCTTTTGTGTGGTTCCTTGGTTTGTTTCCCCATTTGACATGGACCACAAATAAAAGTTTCGGGCTTTCCTATCTTTGGTAGACCTCTAACAACCTCATGCTTAGACAACTTGTAAAGGTCATGAACATTAATGTGACCAAGTCTTTGATGCCAAAGAGAGCTAGTGTCATCAATAGCTCTATTGCAAGTATTCTCAATTTTTCCAACATTGCCATCAAACACATAGCAATCATCCCTAGACCTAGGGGCATTCAAGATCTCCCTTCCTTGGGAGTCAACAATTCTACATCCACTCTTGGACATACACACTTCACCACCCCATTCATCACAAAGTTGGCTAATACTAAGCAAATTAGAATTCAGCCCATCAACAAATCTTACATTTTTCAATTCGGGTATACCGGGAATGTGTACAACCCCTTTTCCACTCACATAGGACTTCTCTCCTCCTCCAAAAGTCACACTACCACCATCATAAGGAGCAAGTGAGGTAAAGACCTCCTTATCTCCCGTCATATGTTTGGAACACCCACTATCTAGGTACCAAATGTTCCTCTTAGTGGCTGAAAAAGCATTCAAGGTTACTAGACATTTAGTGGAGCTCTTCACAACCCATCTTTGATGTGGATTTGGCTTATTTTTGGGAAGTGGGGTGACAAGTAAGGCAATTTTGGTTACCTCTTTGAGTAGATTGTTCACTTGCTCTTGTAGAGAAATATTTCTCTTTGGTTCACTTGATTTCTTTCCTCTAAGTTTGTTGCAATTTGGTCTAATGTGACCCTTGACATGACAATAATGACAAACCGGGACAAACTTTGTTTTTCTAAGTGAAGTAGAACAATCAATTTGTGTGACACTTGATGTAGCTTGACTTGACTTAGAATGAGATGTATTTTGACCAACGTCAATGAAACCTAGACCCTTTTTGACATCATGATCAGATTTTGACTTGACAAAAATGGTCTTTGTGTTAGATATACTAGGACTATTTTCACTAAAACCCAAACCGGCACTACTACAATTATATAAATAGACAACAGTCAATAGACAACGGTTTTTATTTTACCCGTTATCTTAATTTATAACACAACGGTTTATAAGAAACCGTGATATAAATGTATCATATCCAATACTATTTGGTCCTGGAGTCTTTCCTAAATTGTTAAATACAATAGTTTTAGATAAAACCGTTGTGTTGAAAAAATTACACAAAAATAAAGAATTTGCGGGTCTTTGTATTTGGCAAAAAGCGGAGGCGCGCTAATTAATTAATGAAACATTAATCGAAAACAAGGTCAAAGCCCTTCAGACACACTCATCCCTACACCCCTTTCAGACACACTGACTTCACCCCTTCAGACATTCATCCCTCTGACTTCTCCATCTTCACCATCCTCATAGCGCACAGTCCCTCGATCGTCACCATCTTCATCGCGCATCAACGACATCACCATCTCTCGATCTTAGCCCTCTATATGGGTCTGTCTCTCGTTCTCAGTCTCTCCATTTCTTTCCTCTGAGGTGTATCTCCTCCCCTTCTCAAGCCCTAGCTGTGATTTCACAGTCCCATGAGCTTCTCTCTTGCCATCTTCCTCAGCTGCGTACTCCACTCACTCATCACGTAAGATCGATCTTGTAGCACATCATTCTGGGTAAGTTCTGTGGGTTCTTTGATTTTCTTGTTTTAGCTAATTTAGTCTTGGATCTTGCTGATATTTCGGCATTTCTTTGGTTGTTTATGGTTGATTTATGAATAGGTCTATGAACCAACCATCTATGTGTGCTTGTCATCCAGTTGGCTCACAAACCACGTTGGATGATTTCGATCTAGTGACACCCATTACCCATGAACCCATACACTCTCCTTCACTATACAAACCCAATTTTTTTCTCGGCTTATTTGGGTCAGTTGGCAGTTCAATTTTCCTTGACCCACATTCTGAATTCTGAGCTAGTACGATTGCTTACTTTACAATCTGAATTCAACTTGTGTTACTTATTACTTATAAGGTAGATTGCCATTTGCTTTATTGTCTAATTGAAATATGATGGATGGATGTATTTTGATACATACAGGGACAAGTGCCGCTTATATCTACAAATGCATTACATCAACTGCACATCTTCAAATTCTTCTTTGCAGTATTTCACGCCATAACCATGACACTTGGAAGATTGAAGGTGGGTCACTCCTCACCTTACATCAGTTTGTAGTATATATTTGGGTAATTTTATCTATCTATCTATCTATATTTTCTTCTAAGTACGTTCTCAAAATATGTCTTTGAAATTGATTCCAGATATGGAGGTGATGCATATATGTTATATAATATATATGACTTAATATTCATTTTCTACCCTTAATATATATATTATATATAATTGTTTTTGCAGATTCAAGAAAGACATGTTGTAGTCCAAGGGATAGCTCTGGTGCAATTCACAAACAAGAATTTTTGGTTTAGCTGGCCCCAGTTAGTTCTTTATTTGATCCATTTTGTCTTGTTTCAGGTAGATTAAGCAAGCCTCCTCATCTTTTTGGGTAACGTACTAAACCAATCTCCTTTCTTTGTACCAATTACAAGTAAAGTTGTGCATAAGTCAAGCACTACAAGTGCTTCTTTCTATTTGGCTGTTAATGGAGTTTTCTTTGCTTAACTGGCTGGGGTTAGCTACTGTTGTTGCTCTTTGGGTTTTGATTTTCTAATAGAATCACATTTACTCTTGAAGGAGAAAGGTTTTCTTAAACTTTGAGTAGAGCAATGGAGGGTGTGCCCCTAGTTACCATCCCAATGTTGGCGTTTGCCTCACTTCCTCTTATACTCAGGTACCCATCCTCACTACCTATTATTTGTAAGATCATTGACAAATTTGCATGCAGAAATTTTATTGCATTTTATGATATCTTGAGGATTGTTCTCAATTTGTTGATACCAAAGAGCTAGCTAGTTTTATTGTCGATGATGAAGGCCTCCACTTCTGTAAGTCCCCTCTTGCTTTTATGAGATATTTATATGTTCTTTGAATTCATCATCTACCACAATTTGGTTTTGCATTTGGGTTTCTGTGGCTTTCTACCTCCAATTTCATAACAGAGATAGAATGATATATACATACATACCCTTTAATTTTTTTTGGTTCATATATATGTTTTCTTCTTTGCTCTTGGATTTCTCATTGTGAACGCTGATTGCATGGAAAATCAACAATACATGACTACTGTAAGCTGAATGGCTCTATGCTTCTTCTATGCTACACAGCCCTAGTTGTTGCAAGAATTTCCATGGCAGATTCAGCAGAAAAATATGTCACAAGAGAAATGACTAGTTTTATCATGTGTAATATAATCAAAGTAGACAAAACAGAACCATGAATTTAGATTCTTAACTCATGTTCACTGTTGCTACAAATTAGAACATAGAAGATGAGGTTACTTTTAGTAGTTCTAGCTAGTAATGCGCACCCGCCACTAGTTCCAATCTTATTATAATTAAGCTACTAGGATTGGAATCCAAATATTGATTACTTATTTGAATCTTCTAGCTAGACTCTGAAGGTAAACTGGTTTACAAAAATTTGCAGCAAGTCATCAGGCCTGCATATATACTTGATTTGATTTGCTAGTTCCAATTAAACCAGCAACTTTGGTTTGGTAATTTGCAGAAGCACAGTTTGCTACTTTTTGGTTTTGCAACAATTAACCCCAAGTTTTGCAGACCATGCTGAGATAAGAGTGTATATATAACTGTTTGTCTTATATCTTCCAAGTTGCCAGAAATTAATACTCATCAAGTAATACCTTAAAATGTGATTTGATGGATGCAAAAAAACTGGAAGCTAGGAGGTGCAAAGAGAAAAATGATCACATAGGATGCTTAATTAAATCATTTGTGTGGTAAATGAAGTTAATTATTGGAGTCCTTTTGAATGCATTTATAGTTACCTCACTTTGGAACAGAATCAGATAATTAAGTTGATTAATATTGTAGCTACCACATTACTTTCCCACTTCTTTGGTCATCTCCCACTTTTTTTTCATTTCCTATCATTTTTAGTAACTTCGACTTTATTATATACTTCACGAAATCATCTTAATTCGACAACGGAAGCATTTTTGGTGTAATTTCTAAGTTTGCCCTGAAAATCTGAAACCTGACAACAATATTCCTCTCTTGCATGCCTATGTTTTTCACTTGCCCTTATATTCCTTGTGACTTTGCTCTAACTGGAAATTATCGGGATAATATTAAGGTATTTGTGAGCTTGATTTTTAGTTAATGAAGTTGTGCACTTATGTTTTATATGTGCTATCTTGAAATCACAATACACCTAATTGGGCATATTCTTTATTTTTTTTCTTTCTACTGGACTGTTTGCATTTTGTGTTGAATTTTATTTTTAATTAGTACTCCATTTTTGCCTTGTTTCAGTGGGAGCGGAGGAAGGACAACACTTATACCCAAGAAGCTAGATATCAATGAAGTCCGGACTAAATGGGCAAACTTTGTGGGGCAGTATATGTAGACTAATGTTGGATTATTGCATATATGACACCTTTTTGACTTGATTTTGTAGGCCATGTGTTTAGTTAGACTAGCTTGGAGTATATATATGATTGATTACTTTGTTAGATTAGCTTGGGGATATTAATGATTGATAGGCTAGCTTTGCTGGATAATACTTTTGATATATGGCAGCAATTTGGTCGATTAGATTGATGCTTGATATTTTGGAAAGGCATATATGGAGGGTTTTTGTGTATGGCATGGTTGGGTTTGTAAATGGAATTGGGTTAAGGCATATATACAATTACTACCTTGAAATATCTTATATTATTTGGTACTTTATAAATTCCAATTCTTTATTATTGTAAATGGTATTTTGTAAATGTATAATTTATTAAGAATGTTAATTATGAAGGGAATCAATTTGGAACAATGGTTGTACCAAAACAATCTATCTCATCAGATTGTGCATCTTTGTTTATAATTGCATTGTGGTCAAAGACAATTGGGAACTTCTTAAAACAGATGTAAACAGGTAGATTATACAACAATTTTTCGATCAAAAGCGTGGTCTATACCCTTAACTTACAATTGTTCAATATCAGAAACCATTGTCTAATCCATAAGCATACAATACAAACCTTAAAAAGCCATTGTGCTAAATGCCTTCATACAACAGTTTCTAACTCAAAACCGATGTACCAAATAAGTATATACAACAGTTATATGGTTAAAACCTGATGTTTTTAATGCATTCATACAACGGTTTCATGTAAACACCGTAGTATGAAAGACTTATAGACATGGCAGTATACCTATTTTCAATAGCCTACACAACGGTTATTATCAATAAATCGTTGTCTTCATGGGTATTTCACCTCGTGTTTGTATCTAAAATAGTTGTAAAACTCATGATTTACATAAGGTAACCGTTGTTTAACATATATATACACATCGGTTATTAAATATAAACCGATGTTTAAATTGGCACTCAACAACGGTATCCTCCAAATCATTGATTTTAAAGGTTGTATATACAACGGTGTTACATCTATAACCGTTGTGTAGGTGCACCAGGACAACGGATTTTATCCGTTGTCTATTGGGGGTATGAATAGACATCACTCGATTAGACGACGGTAAATTATAAACTCAGACAACGGTGAAAATCCGTTGTCTGATTGCTATTTTGTAGTGGTGCGGTCTTGTCACCATGATGCTTTCCAATCCTAAGCATCCTATCAACCTTTTCAGCCCCAATGGTGAGCTCAACAATGCTCTCATTTGCTTCATGTACTTCTTTTTGAAGTTTCTCATTCAAAGATTTAAAGTAGATGTTGCTCTCCTTGAACACTTTGACTTGACTCTCAAAATTTTGTTTCAAGATAGCCACACTTTCTAATTCACTCTCTAATGACTCAATCTTCTCACACAATTTCAATTTAGCATTCTTTAGTTTCTGATTTTCTTCCTTTATGCTAAGAGTTTCGGTGAAAAGTAAGTCATACTTATCACAAAGTGCAGTGTGGGACTCATCATCAGGAGCAGATTCTGAGTCAGACCCACCATCAACTTGTTCAATCTTCTTGATTGATGCAACAAATGCAACTTCATCACCCTCAATATCAGAAGAAGACTCACAATCATTTGAGTCCTCACTCTCACTATCACTCCAAGTGATTTTCATGGCTTTATTCTTACTTGAAGAATAATTCTTTCTATTATTTGCACATTCAATTGCTATGTGACCTATTCCACCACAAGTGTAACATTTCACATTTCTTTTGGTTGTTCTTCCTTCCTTAAAGTTAGACTTCCTCTCTTGTTTTCTCTCAAATGAATTCTCTCCTTGAGGTTTGAATTTGAACTCCTTAAAGTTGTTACCACTAGTCCTAGCTTCTCTCCCTTTATTTCTAAGAATTCGTCTAAATCTTTTGACAAAAAGGGCAACCTCATCATCGGACATGGATGATTTTTCACTCAAGTTTTCACTCATCTCTTTGACACTTTGCAAATCAATATCCTTTGACTTCTTGCTGTCCCTTTCATCCATTTCAAGTTCCATCTCAAAAGTTTTAAGCTTTCCTACCAATTTACCAATTTTGAGTTCATCCAAATTTTGGACTTCTTGTATTGCATGTTTCTTAGATTGAAATCTCTTAGGTAGAAATCTAAGAACCTTTTGGACAATGGTAGACTCCTCATATGGTTTACCTAGGGACATGGCTTCATTTGTGAGGGCTTCCAACCTTTCATAGAACTCGGAAAATGACTCGGACTCTTTCATCCTAATTTCTTCAAATTTGGCATGTACCATTTGAAGCTTAAGTGACCTAACTTGTTTGTCCCCTTCATGAACAACCCTAACTTTGTTCCAAGCTTGCCTAGCCGTGACACAATGTTGTATGTGTGCAAATTGTGAGGAAGATAGTGCAGTGACAATGGCATTTCTAGCCTTCTTGTTGGAGCTAGAGGCCGTGACTTCGGCTAAAGACCATTCGGATACCAATTGATCTCTCTATTTGCTTTTAGAGTAGCGCTCTGATACCAATTGAAAGTTTAATTCAGGTGATCTATTCACTGAATTAAACTTGATTAAATTCACTTTCAGTGATCGGACCCCAATTTTTATTTTATATGATCATTCAGGAACTAGTCAAACAGACACAACTCTGACGATGCAGTAACTAAAATCTGAAACTCCAGATTTACTTGTAAAATCAAACCAACTTCAGTAAATACCACAAGTCAGAACACACCAGGGAATTGAGTGACACCCTATGCACTCAAAGGATCCATCAATGTAGGCATCCCAGTGCTATCAACAACTAAAGTGGTGTGTGGACAGATTTAACAAACTTTCATTTAGCATTCATGGTCTAAGTTAACATGTTAAAGTGAAGTGTGTGATCTTGTGAAGATATTTTCGAATCAATAATCAGCAACACATAGGAAACAAATCACAAACAAGCCACATGATTGTTCACCCAGAAAACCACTAACGGTTAAAAACTGGGGGTCTTTCCAGCTGACCAAGCAATCCACTAAAGAAGAAGTTCAATACAAAGGGAGCACACAGCACACAAGCTCAATCACTAAGTCCTAGACTAAGTGGCAGCTTTCTTACCCCTTTGTGCAACTTCCATAAGCAAGGCAATCGGTCATTCATGAAGAAGGCAGCTCCAACTCTAAGCTCATCAACCCATGACACCAATTCACACCAAGCCCAGTAGATTCATCAATGTATGAACATGATATGCCAATGTTGGATTCTTAAAAAGAAGATC
Source organism: Dryas octopetala (assembly GCF_963921425.1). Classification (NCBI taxonomy): domain Eukaryota; kingdom Viridiplantae; phylum Streptophyta; class Magnoliopsida; order Rosales; family Rosaceae; genus Dryas; species Dryas octopetala. The sequence goes on from NC_141371.1 coordinate 18,853,148, forward strand.
AACCTTCTCAAGCTAGAGGCATGAAAAGGTTGATATTGAATCCTTCAACTAAAATCTAGAATGAATGTGTTTGAAAAATATATAAAAAGATTTAAACACTCAAGCCTATTCAGAATTTTAGATGAAACAAACAAGTTCAGAAAATCATTTTGATTTTTGAGAATTAAATGAACATTTTCTAACTTGATAAAAATGAGCACTCACCCTGAAAAATACCCAGGCATAAAACCACGAAAATACCCACTAAAAATGCTCATAGACACACGCCAAAGATCTGAACAGAGTACATCATATACCCGTACACACACACACACCATTTCCGTGTTTGCCCTAGCCACGTGGAAGCCAATCAATGGCTGTCCACAAGAGACGAATTAGGGGCATATTCCTTTTGTCCTAGAGGGGTATCCTAGTATTACTAAGGATAGGAATGAGGAGCTGTAAAAACGAATATTGCTTTATTTTGCAAAAATCAGAAATGGAGAAGATGATGAATAGTGCTGATGTGTGTGTAAGTGTGGCGTGAATGACTAAGATGCAATCAGATCTGATTGATGCAGTGGGGGAACCAAGTCATGTGCAATGCACATGTATGTTTAGTAAAAAACAGAGCATGAGCTTTCAATGAAATGGGCTTTAAAAGAAAAACCCGAAATGGCCCCACTGCAGTGTCTGTCACTGTATCAACCACTATACGTGAAAAACATTGTTCTTTATGACTAGTCAAATGGACACAAAAATGATATTTTCATGAATTGAATAAAGTGCAGTATACCTTGAGTCTTGTTCATTCTTGACTTCTTCAATACAGCTGAACTTGTCCTTTATCTAGCCTAGAGCTTGTGAGTGATTAAATAAAAATAAATACAATGATTTTGACAAGGAAAATAGCCAATATAACAAATCCTAGAAACTAACAATTTCTTTCTAAACGTGCCGTTATTTCATGTACATATGTGAGCTAATTGTTTTTGTTACATATTTCCTCTCATATGTATCTTTGAGTGCACATAACAACCCAATTCTTGAGTGTTTATCATTGAGAGTATGTCATAGTGAGGATTGGAGTTGAATCTTTTGTGTATGTATTGATTTAGTTTTGTTTATCTAACACTTGAATTCGTGTCAGGAATGGCCTATATGACAATAGAGGAGTGAGGTGTGTTATTTGAAATGTTATTAGAATTTGGAGAATGCAATTTATATGCCTTACTTTCCTATGTGATTAATGGTTATGCGCATGAATTCAATTGTTGGGATGTTGGAGTCAGTTTTGAGTCTTTTTCTTTATTTTATTTGCTCGAGTACTAGCAAAATCTAAGTTTGGGGGTGTGATGAGTGTGCATTTTGCATCACTTTATGGTACTAATTCCTTAACACAGAGTGTTAGAAACTCGATATTTTGTGTTTGTTGTTTTGTTTTTGTGTTTTCAGGTCAAATGAAGCAGAAATAGGAAAAAGGAGCAAATGGAGCCGTTTTGGGACATTTCCTGGTCAAACTAGGAAAATGGGTCAATTTCTGGTCAAACCAGGAAAAAAGCAGAAATCCTAATCAAATGAGGATTCCTAGTCACATTAGGAAACATCAAGCCCATAACCATCATTGTGGAGCCAGAAACGAGAAATCCTAATTGGAACATGAATTCTTGGTTGAACTAGGAAACCTAACCCTACTAGGGAAAGGAGTCCTAATGACACTAAGAGACTCCAGGGGCAATATGGTCATTACAAGAGAGAAAGGGAACCCCTTGCTGCAAGTCCTAGCTCACCCTAGTCGTGAGTCCACCTGCTTGTGTGAGGTTTCCCTTCTTCTTCTCTTCTTGCCGCAGCCCCCTCCATTGATGTTCTTTGATTTTTCTTCTAGAATTCTTATTTTCTTCTAGTTTTGTGTTTCTGATTTGACTTTAATTATGGATTGAGAATTTATTTATATTATTCAAATTTTCTTTTCTATTTTAATTATGTAGTTTATTATTCTATCTTGCATGTTAGTTGTAGGCTGATTATTGAATATGTCATGCTTTAACAAATCGTTTATCCGTCTCTTGATGAATTAATTTGATATTTGCATATATCAAATTCTCATTATCTATTTGAATCCGTTCACTATTTGTATGCGTCCTTTGACTGGCCACCTTAGGATAATTGCATCTAGTTTATTTGTTAGCTTTAGATGTGAAATAGTCAAAGACACTAAATCATAAGTAACAAAGGAATAAGAGATTATTCTTGGTAATGGTTTCGTTGGACCGCTACAAAGAAATAGTCAAAGCTTGTATGTTGCAGGTGTTTGACGTTCTCATAGATCTTAATGACTCTTGCATGGATAACAGTTGCCTTAAGTCCGCTTAGGAAACATATAAGTTAACTAGTTAGGGGAGTCCTAAAAAGCTCTTGTTTTATACCTTATGAGAACAATTGCGAGAAAGTAACTAGCCAAACCTTTTAAGCAGTCAAACTTTGATATATTGTCTTTGAAATGATTCGTCATTGATGAGTGTTCATTTCACGTTATTCTATGATACTAACTCCCTAACCTAGAGTATTAGAACTCGATAGTTTTGTGTCTGTTGTCTTGTTTTTGTGTTTTTAGGTTAAATGAAGCAATGATGGAGAAAGAAGCTAAATGAGGCTATTTTGAGCTAAAAATGGAAGAAATGGGAAAAAGAATCTTGAGGGAATGTGCTAGAAGGATCTAGAATCTGGAAGGAATCTTTGGAGAATCTCAGACAGAATCTTTTGGAGAATCTTTTTGGTCAAGGTTGACTTTTGATCAAAGTCAATGGTCAACCGTGCCACATCATCACATGACATGGACCACACATGCAGCTCATGCACTATGGGCCATGCGCATAACCCTAGCCCAAAGGACCAAGGCCATGTGCCTATTGCAAGCCCAATTAGAGGAAGCCCAAGTTGTGCCATTCCAAGGTCCAAGAGCCCAAGCCTATGCCGCACTCACTCAGCTAACCCAAGGCCCAAGGAAGGAATCCTTCATGCTTAAGGAAAATCTCATAAGATTCAGTCAAAGATCACAAGGAATCCTAGTTGAAGAAAAAGTCAAAACCCTGGAATATGAACACTCAATTTCGACAGTGATTCTGTATTTCTACATAGCGAATCAGATGTCATACCATATATGGTTGGAAAACTACAGATGTTAGCTTCGCAGGAAATTTTATGGATTTCAATTCCGAGTTTTCTAGCTCAAGATATGACCATTTTAGTGGAGGTAGCGCAACAGTTCCGCGAGTTGAAAAGAAGTTACAGGCAAAAAGTGCCCAACTCATACAGCAAGCCCATCCCATTCAGCCATCACGTCACTTCTATGCAGCCCATGCAACTCACGCCACTTGCAGCCCATTCCAAGCTTCCTTGTGCCAGCCCACTTGCAAGTCACTTAAGCCCATGTTCTTTTAATGAAACCCTAGCCGCACCTTGTCTTTTCCTTGCCTCCCAAGGAATCCTCACCCTACCTCTATAAATATATCTCATTCTCTCACACTTTGGGAGATTTTCATTAGGTCAGACAATTCAGAAAAGAGAGAGTAGCCGAATTGGGGGAGAGAGTGGGAGGGTGACGCCACTTGAGGGAGAATGAGAGACCATGTGCTGCAGCCCTAGCTCACCTTTGTCGTGAGCCTCCTTCCTGCTATGTCTCTCATCTTCTTCTCTCTTGTGCCGCTGCCACCCTCTTGTGATGTTCTTTGTTTTTCTTTTGATTTTCTTCTTTTTCTTTAGTTAATTAGTTTGTTCTTGCTTTGATTGTGGATTCAATTATTATAATGGAAGTTAGATCTTTTATTTTCTTTCTTATTATGTTTTGAGTTTTTATTGCTTTGCTAAGTTGGATGATGAAACTTTAATTGTAAGTTATGAAATGGTGACACTTGTGATTTAATTTGATGCATGTAGTAAATCCTTGATCTCTAGTAAAATTGATTCTATTTGTTTGCACCCTTTGACTAGCTATCTTAGGGTAATTGCATCTAGATTATGTTGTGAAATTAAATAATCTCAAAAGGATGATAATTTTAATTGGCAGCAAGTGAGTATCCTAAGAACGTACTCATGAGAAAATGGGTCATTGGATGTTCATAGGTTACATTAAGGTGGGTCTATGCTCCATGTGTTTACCGTTTTCACAAAACTTAATGACTCTTGCATGGATAACAGTTGCCCTAGGAAATGCCTAACAAAGCTCTTAGGGAACATGCAAGTCAACTGACTAGGGGAGGCCTAAGAAGCTCTTAGTTAGGAGAACAATAGTTAGGAGTGTCCTCAAAAAGGCCTTTGGTTGGTAAACTTTATTACATTTATGCATTATCTTGAATTGCTTGGTTGTATTTCCATCAATTGGTGTGGATTCTGAATTCTTAGCATTGCAATTGTGTGCGTGTATATGTGGTGTGCGTGAGTTTCACAATCTACAAACCCCTACTCTGTGTGTGTTAGTGAATTCTAATTGGTAAGTTGAATTGGTTTGATGTATATTTACCTATTCCTCGTGGGATCGACCTCGTACTTATACGCTATGCTTACATGAGCGATTCGTATATTTACGAGCTACAACTTGGTATTTGTTTCTAAATTTCAAGTAAAACAAGTTGTACAAAAAGGAGCAACAGTCATTAGCCTTGGATGGTTAGAGTATGCATATTTGATTTGATGGCTGAAAGCTTAACATTGCAAGTTAGGATAATGGGTGCGTGCGTGTGGTGTTGTGTGTGTGAATTTCATCTTTCCTAAACCCCTCTGTTTAGTTATTCTATTGATTAATTGAATTGATTTGTTGTGTATTACCCATTCCCTGTGGGATCAACCTCGTGCTTGTACGCTTTGCTACTGATGCGATTCGTGCACTTGCGAATATACTTAGAATGAGATATGTTTTTACTTTGTTCTAAGAAAACAATCAACAATCCTAACATGAGAAAGTGCTTCCCGATGTCTTTCTTGCCAACCAGGCACGTTTTTTATTCAATTTGGACGAAATTGGAACAAGTATGCACCGAAATGATGTTTTCATGCATTCTTAACACCAAATGTGCTTCAATCGGTCTAGAACGCTAATCCTAACATGAGAAAGTGTTTTCTCATGTCTTTTTTGCCAACTGGGCATGTTTTAGTGCAATTTAGACGAAATTGGAATAAGTACGTACCTAAATTACGTTTTCGTGCGTTGTTAACACAAAATGTTGTTCAACAACGCTAATTTTAACATGAGAAAATGCTTCCCCATATCTTTCTTGCTAACCGAGCACATTTTGGTGCAATTTGGACTAAATTGGACCAAATATGCACCGAAATGATATTTTCATGTGTTCTTAACACTAAATGTGGTTTAATAGGTCTAGAACTATAATTCTAACTTGAGAAAGTATTTCCCCTTGTCTTTCCTGGCAATCAGACACGTTTTGTTGCAATTTGGACAAAATTAGAACAAGTATGCACCGAACTGACATTTTCGTGCATTCTTAACACCAAATGTGGTTCAATAGGTCTAAAACTATAATTCTAACCTGAGAAAATATTTCCCCATGTCTTTCTTGGCAACCAGGCACGTTTTGTTGCAATTTGGACGAAATTAGACCAAGTATGTACCGAACTGACGTTTTTGTGCGTTCTTAACACCAAATGTGCGTCAATAGGTCTAGAACGCTAATCTTAACAAGAGAAAGTGCTTCCCCAAGTATTTCTTGCTAACTAAGAACGTTTTAGTGCAATTTCGACGAAATTAAACCAAGAACGCACCAAAATGATGTTTTTGTGGGATCTTAACACCAAATATGGTTCAATAGACCTAAAACGCTAATTTTGACATGTTAAAGTTAATCCCTGTGTCTTTCTTGTGAATTGGGTACGTTTTGGTTCAAAAGACTTCATGTGGTTCAATTGGCCTAGAACGCTAATCCTAACATGAGAAAGTGTTTCCCCATGTCTTTCTTTCCAACCGGGCACGTTTTGGTGCAATTTGGATGAAATTGAACAAAATATGCACCAAAATGCCATTTTCGTGCATTCTTAACACTAAATGTGCTACAATAGGTCTAGAACAATATTCCTAACATGAAAAAGTGCTTCCCACGTCTATCATGCCAACCGGGCACGTTTTGGTGCAATTTAGACGAAATTGAACAAAGTATGTATTGAAATGACGTTTTCATGCGTTCTTAACTCATAATGTGGTTTAATAAGTCTAGAACACTAATCCTAACTTTTGAAAGTACTTCCCCATCTTTTTCTTGCCAAACGGAAACGTTTTGTTGTAATACGCACGAAATTGTACCAAATATGCACTGAAATGATATTTTTGTGCGTTCTTAACACCAAATGTGATTCAATCGGTCTAGAACGCTAATCCTAACATGAGAAAGTGTTTTCTCATGTCTTTTTTGCCAACTGGGCATGTTTTAGTGCAATTTGGCCGAAATTGGAATAAGTACGCACCTAAATTACGTTTTCGTGCGTTGTTAACACAAAATGTTGTTCAACAACGCTAATTTTAACATGAGAAAATGCTTCCCCATATCTTTCTTGCTAATCGAGCACATTTTGGTGCAATTTGGACTAAATTGGACGAAGTATGCACCGAAATGATATTTTCATGCGTTCTTAACACTAAATGTGGTTTAATAGGTCTAGAACTATAATTCTAACTTGAGAAAGTATTTCCCCTTGTCTTTCCTGGCAATCAGACACGTTTTGTTGCAATTTGGACAAAATTAGACCAAGTATGCACCGAACTGACCTTTTCGTGCATTCTTAACACTAAATGTGGTTCAATAGGTCTAAAACTATAATTCTAACCTGAGAAAATATTTCCCCATGTCTTTCTTGGCAACCAGGCACGTTTTGTTGCAATTTGGACGAAATTAGACCAAGTATGTACCGAACTGACGTTTTTGTGCGTTCTTAACACCAAATGTGCATCAATAGGTCTAGAACGCTAATCTTAACATGAGAAAGTGCTTCCCCAAGTATTTCTTGCTAACTAAGAACGTTTTAGTGCAATTTTGACGAAATTAAACCAAGAACGCACCAAAATGACGTTTTTGTGCGATCTTAACACCAAATATGGTTCAATAGACCTAAAACGCTAATTTTGACATGTTAAAGTTAATCTTGTGTCTTTCTTGTGAATTGGGTACGTTTTGGTTCAAAAGACTTCATGTGGTTCAATTGGCCTAGAACGCTAATCCTAACATGAGAAAGTGCTTCCCCATGTCTTTCTTTCCAACCGGGCACGTTTTGGTGCAATTTGGATGAAATTGAACAAAATATGCACCAAAATGCCATTTTCATGCATTCTTAACACCAAATGTGCTAGAATAGTCTAGAACAATATTCCTAACATGAGAAAGTGCTTCCCACGTCTATCATGCCAACCGGGCACGTTTTGGTGCAATTTAGACGAAATTGAACAAAGTATGTATTGAAATGACGTTTTCGTGCGTTCTTAACTCATAATGTGGTTTAATAAGTCTAGAACACTAATCCTAACTTTTAAAAGTACTTCCCCATCTTTTTCTTGCCAAACGGAAACGTTTTGTTGTAATACGCACGAAATTGTACCAAATATGCACTGAAATGATATTTTTGTGCGTTCTTAACACCAAATTTGGTTCAATAGGTCTAGAACGCTAATCCTAACATGAGAAAGTGCTTCCACATGTCTTTCTTTCAAACCGGGGATGTTTTAGTGCAATTTGGACGAAATTGGACGAAATAAGCACCGAAATGATGTTTCCATGCGTTCTTAACACCAAATATGGGTTAATAGGTCCAGAATGTTAATCCTAACATGAGAAAGTGCTTCATGATGTCTTTACTGCCAAATGGGCATGTTTTGGAGCAATTTAGATGAAATTAGACCAAATATGCACCGAAATGACATTTTGTGCGTTCTTAACACCAAATGTGGTTTAATAGGTCAAGTATGCTAATCCTAACATGAGAAAGTGTTTCCCCATTTCTTTCTTGCCAACTAGGCACATTTTGCTGCAATTTGGACGAAATTGGACCAAACATGCACCGAAATGACGTTTTCCTGCCTTCAAAACACTTCGTGTGTTCTTCAGGCCTAGAACGCTTAGAATCCGGGGTGAAGAAATAATCCAAACTTTAGATGGAGTGACCAACCACAAGCACCTCAAGCACCATCCTATCCTATTCGTGAGTAAGGGCAAGCCTTTCAAAGGCCAAATGATGGATTCCAAGGTGCTAGTGGCTCTTTATTCAACAACCAAGGATGAAGCAATTCATACTAAGCTCCTAGGGCACCCTACCAACCTTTTCAAGCTCCTCCACAAAAACAACAAATGCATCAAGGGGAAATTAAGAAACCCTCTATTGAAGATTCGCTAACTAGTTTCATTATAGAGAGTAAGTGTAATCAAGCCAAGTAAGATGAGAAAATCAACATTCTAAGCAATGGTTTGAACAAGCTTGAGATGCAAATGGGGCAATTGGCCAATGAGGTTCGGAAAAAGAATCAAGGTGTATTTCCAAGCATGCCGGAGTGCAACCTCAAGCATGAGCAAGTTAAACTTATCACTACCTTGAGAAGTGGCAAGGAGTACAACAATCAAGTAACCTTACCAAGCTTTAAGGAAAAGGTAGAGGTACAATCTAGGGGAGACACCAAGGCACAACATGGGAAGACACTTTCTCCACTCGGATTTGAGAAGCAAAAGAAGAAAGGAAAGGGAAATTCCGGCCAAGGGTGATGGTGTTGAACAATTGGGTCATGGAGATGTGATTTTGGGATACAAAGAGGACTACCCTAAGGATGCCAAGGCCGAATCTAGCAAGAAGCAAGAGCAATTCGAGAGACCATTCAAGAGAGGTATCACCTTCAACCCTCCTTTGAAAATTGTGCAAGATTTTGAGCCACCACTTCCATGTCCTCTAGTTCTAAGAAAGCAAGAGGCTAAGGTTAAGAAAGAAAAAGAGAAGAATGAGCTTCTTGAGTTGTTCAAGAAAGTAGCTATCAACATTCCACTTTTCAATGCCATCAAGACCATTCCTTCCTATTCCAAGTTCTTGAAAGATCTATGCACAAACAAGAGGTACAAGACAAACTTTGTGAAGAATGATAATGTGATGCTAAGTGAGCAAGTGAGTGTCATTTTGCAAAGGAAGCTTTCACCTAAGTTGAAGGATCCAGGTTCTTTTACCATCCCTTGTACCATTGCAAATCAACCTTTTGAGAGAACCTTGATGGATTTAGGGGCAAGTATCAACCTTATGCCTTATCATGTATATGAGACACTAGGTCTTGGAAACATCTCTCCCATCACTATTTCTCTTCAATTGGTGGATAGGAGCATAGTGTATCCAAGAGGAGTGGTGGAGGATGTTCTTGTGAAGGTTGATGAACTTATCATTCTGGCGGATTTTATTATTCTTGACATGGAGGAGGTGGAAACAAATAACTTGCCTATCATCTTTGGTCATGCATTTATGGCAACCGCGGGTGCCAAGATTGATGTAAAAGAGGGGCTTTTAACCATGACGGTTCATGACACTACCATTGCATTTAAGGTGTTTGATGCATTGAAGAGGCCATCACAAGCTTATGATTGTTATCGGATTGAAGTGAGGGATGACATGGATTTCAAAGAAGAAGCAACCATGGAGGCCGTGAGACCCTATAAAACACCCTTGGTTTCCAAAGTTGAGGTATGTCCCTCCAATGAGAATGCCAAGCTATACAAGAAGAGAACCAAAATGTATTATGATAAAAAGCTTGTGAAGAAGAGATTGGGGCCAAAGCAACTTTTGTTTCTTTCCAAGCCAAAATGGAATTTGTTTACGGGTAAACTAAGATCAATGTAGAGTGGTCCATTTGAGGTTGTTCAAGTCTTTTCCCAAGGAGCCGTTGAGATCAAGGATTTGAAGAGTGGAGCCATCTCCAAGGTGAATTGCAATCGTCTTGCACATGAATGAGAGTTCAAGCCGCCTTAAGATTCTCAAGGGTGCATAGTCCGGCGGAAAACATTAAACTTAGCGCTTCTTAGGAGACAACCCAAGTGTTGGAGGTCTACAAGGGGGAGTCTTTCTTGATTCTTACCTTGTTTTAAATTTCTTTATTTATGGTTTGTTGTTTTTGTCGTTGTTGTTTGTGTTATGGTGTTTTGTTTTCATGTTTTAGTGGTTTGAATAAGTTGTTGTTTATCTTTCCTCTTATGCTTGGATGTTTCATTGAGAGTTTTTAAAGCCATGTTTTTAACATTGAGGACAATGTTAGATTCAAGTGTGGGGGGAAGGTAACTTTTGTTGAAAATTTTCAATTTTTGTTGTTTAATAAGGGCTAAGAAGAGAATGAGTATGTTTAGGTCTTAGAAGTTCCTCTCTTGTTAATAGTGAGTTATGGGATCTTGCTTGAATCCATTTATACAAGCCTTGTCAATTTGATGCATTAAAATGAGAGAATCATAGTAAGTCTTGTGTGAACCAATTATGCCATATATGTGAGTTTTGAGCCTCATGGAAGTGCATATATTATTTCTAGCACTTTGTTCTTCATGTGTGATCAATATTATGTATATTGCATCTTTAAAACTTGCTTAATTTCTCTCAAAACTTTGTGTCATGTATGAATGCATCTTGAAAATGATCTAGGCATTAAGAATCCACCATGGCCAAATGAGCATGATCCCTAAATATGTTATATCCATGATTGTCATTTTGTGACTTTATGTGAACCTTTCATTTCTTTCCATTACAAATGTGTTACTCTTTTTCTTAAACACTAGCTTTACCCTTTCCAAGCAAATTAGTGAGCAATGTGAGATTAATTATGTTAAGGTGCTTGTAAAGAAATAAGTTTGGGGGTTTTGGGAAAGACAAGTGTGGGGGTGTTTTATATATGTAAAGAAAAAAAAAGAAGAAAAAAAAAATACCAAAAAGAAAGTTTCATTCAAGAAATAAAAAGTGTTTTTAGTTTAAGTTTGAGAGAATGGTTTGAGAGTTGCGTTTTGGCAAGCATCTCAGAGTCCTTAAAGTTCTTAAATCTCAATAAGAGAATTGCTCATTATGTTTGCTTGAAATTTGTGATAACCGTTCCTTTTATTTCTTTAACCCCTCACCCTAAACCCCATTACAATCTAACAAAAATCCTTTTGACCCAAGATATTTTTTGGATGACTAGTGGAGATGAGATTGAGTAGCAAACATATAGAGGCATGTGCACAATATTGCTTTGAGTTCATACACTAACCATTAAATACTTGTGTGAAAAATAGAGAGCATTTCATTGAGTGTTTGGTTATCCAAGTTTGAATTGCATATCTTGTGAATGCATTGAATTGATAAAATGAGAAAGTGTTTTGCCCTGTCTTTTTGGAGCAATTTGGACGAAATTGGACCAACTATGCACCAAAATAACGTTTTTGTGCATTCTTAATACTAAATGTGGTTCAATAGGATTAGAACGCATATCCTAATAAGAGAAAGTGCTTCCCCTTGTCCTTCTCGCCAACAGGGCAGGTTTTGGTGCAATTTGGAAGAAATTGGACCAACTATGCACCGAAATGACGTTTTTGTGCATTCTTAACATGAAATGTAGTTCAATAGATCTAGAACGCTACTCCTAACATGAGGAAGTGTTTCCCAATGTCTTTCTCTCCAACCAGGCACGATTTGAAGCAATTTGGACGAAATTGGACCAAGTATGCACCGAAATGTTTTCGTGTGTTCTTTACACCAAATGTGGTTCAATAGGTCTAGAACGCTAATCCTAACATGAGAAAGTGCTTCCCCAAGTTTTTCTTGCCAAATGGGCACGATTTGGAGCAATTTGGATGAAATTGGACAAAGTTTGCACCAAAATTACTTTTTCATGCGTTCTTAACACCAAATGTGTTTCAATAGGTCTAGAACGCTAATCCTAACATGAAAAAGTGTTTCCCCATGTCTTTCCTGCCAAATGGGCACGTTTTGCAAAACTTTATGATACTAATTCCTAAACCCAGAGTGTTAGAACTCGATATTTTGTGTTTGTTGTCTTGTTTTTGTGTTTTCAAGTCAAATGAAGCATAAATAAGAAAAAAGAGCAAAATGAGCCGTTTTGGGACATTTCCTGGTCAAACCAGGAAAAAAGCTGAAATTCTAGTCAAATGAGGATTCCTAGTCACAAGAGAAAACATCAAGCCCAGAACCATCATTATCGAGCCAGAAATGAAAAATCTTAAATGGAGCAGGAATTCTTGGTTGAACTAGGAAACCTAACCCTACTAGGGAAATGAGTCCTATTGACACTAGGAGACTCTAGAGGCAATATGGTCATTACGATAAGTCAAAATGAACAAGGAATCTTACATTTACAGGGAATCCTAGTTGGACTAGGAAAGGTTGGTCAAAGTTAACTCTCTCAAGTCAAGGTTCCGGAAGCTTCTTGTTGTATGTTTTCCTAGAGCAATTATATTAAACATTTTTAACAACTCTAGGTTAACTCGCAAGTGCACGAATCGCGGAGTAGCAAAGCTTACAAATACGAGGTCGATCCCACAAGGAATTGTACTAGTGTTATGATTACTAACTCAATTAAATTCAATTAACTCTTATAACTCACACACGCAAATGGGCGTTTTGATTGGTTTTGGGACTAAGGCTAAAATAAGCAACAAACTTTAAAATGACAAACTAAATGAATTCGGGTAAGAACAATGATAAAGTAACACTAGGGGTCAGAATCCACCACTAGCATACCATTCACTTTACTATGGATATTAACAATCAATATATAAACATGTCAACAAAGTTTGTCTACTAAAAGGTTTGATTAGTCAGTTTTAGCAATTACTCCCCTTACTATGCATAACTAAGAGCTTTTTGGGCCTCCCTTAGCCAGTTAACTTACATGTTCCCTAAGCGTACTCAAGGTAACTGTTATCCATGCAAGAGTCATTACAATTTGTGAGAGTGACAAACACATAGCGCATAGCTCCAAATTAATGTACCCTATGTCATCTATGATCCCTTTTCTCATGAATATTATCTTAGGATACCCACTTGTTGCCTATTGAAAGTATCATCCTTTTGAGCTTATTTAGTTTGACAACATAAATCTAGATGCATGCAACCTAAGGTGATCAGTCAAAGATGCGAAGCAAATAGAGTCAATTTAAATAGAGATCCAAGATTTGTCAACATGTAAACAATTAAAATATCAATAATCCATAGTGAAAGTAAATAGCATCGCTAGGGCTTCATCCTAGCCCTAACCCAATATTCAGCTACACATAAATAAATCCATAAATAAATAAAGCATAATTAAAACAATAAAAATAAAAAGGAATAAGGAAGAGAGATCAAGCCACAGTAGTAGCAAGGAGGTGGGACGGCGGCATAAGATGGCGCGGCTGCAAGGTGGTGGCGTGATGGCTGCTGCTCGGCCTTGGGCTCCACGGCAAGGCAGCTGGGATGCTTAGCAAGGTGGTGGCAGCAAGGAGGTGGTGCAGCTAGGTGGAGGTGGCTGCGGCTTGACTTCTTCTTCCTCCTTCAGTTCGGCACAAAAGAAAAACAAAGATGCATAGAGAGAGGGGCTGCAGCAAAAAAATAAAGAGAAAGAAAGAGAGATGATGGTGGCTGCGGCAAGAAAGAAAAAGAATAGGGGCTGCTAGGGTTTGCGTGAGAAAAAGAAAAAGAAAGAGAGAGAAGGGACAAGGGGTGTGCGGCAAGAAAGAAGGAGAGAGGCTAGGCTAGGGTTTCTGAAAAATTAAAGAGGAGAGAACCCCTTTCTGAATTATAAAGATGTATTTATAGAGGAGAGTGGGGTTGCAATTTCTATTCCTCTTCAATGTGGGATTGATGTAACTTGACCTAATGGACCAAGGCCACACTCAGTTAAGCCCAATACACATAACAATCAGCCCCTATGGAAAATTACATGGCCACTAGGCCATTCACACAAGCCCATGCTACACCCTCCTTAGTGTATCACGCCTAGCCCAAGCCCAATAGCTTGGCCGAAAATTGATCTTATCCATTTGTGTTTTGGTCCAATGTCTTCCAGAAGCTTCTAGAACCTTTGACTTGTTGACTTTAACTTTTGACCCCTTCTCCTTGTTCACCTAGGAATCCTTATTGACTTAGGATTATTATCTCACTTGGAATTTCACAATTACCATTTTGCCCCTCATGCCTCCTATCTTCATTAGGACTCCATTTCCTACTCGAATTAGGTTTCCTAGTTCAAATAAGATTTTCTGCTCCAACTAGGATTTTTCATTTCTGGCTTCGGATCGTCATGATTTCTTCTTATTCAAGCTTGATCTTTCCTTGTGAGACTAGGAATCCTAGTTTGATTGAGATTTAGCATTTCCTGGTGTGACTAGCATTTCTTCACTTTTCCTAGTTTAACTAGGAAATGTCTAAAAATGGATCTTTTGGCTCCTTTTCTCTTCTTTGCTCATTTTATCCTATATGAACAAAAACAAACTAACAACACACAAAATATCAAGGTCTTGCACTCTGAGTTAGGGAGTTAGTATCATAAAGTAGTGTAAAATGAGCACTCAACACACTCCCAAAATTAGATTTTGCTAGTCCTCGAGCAAAAAGAACAAAGAAAAGACTCAAGACAGACTCAAAACATCTCAACACATGACTTCATAAGTACAGCCATAAATAGCATAGTCAAGCAAGATACATATAGAATTTATTCTTCAACCTCTAATAATGCTTCAATTAACATACCTTACTCCTCCATGAAATATATAGACCATCCTTGACACAAACTCAAGTGTAACGCCCCGATCCTCGGGCCCAAAAATACACTGAAACTTTGTCCTTTAAACATTTTTTTTCAAAGAATGAGCCATGCACTTAATATAATAAATAAATACGTTAAATAAATCAGAGTGTGAGCCCAAAACATTTATATAAAATTCACTGTATACAATCAGTTAAATCAAATTAAAATGGATCCCACTGCCTCGTCTTCTCCTCACTGCCTCCTCAGCCTGCTTAACCTGCAAAACACCAATAACCACACTGCACCATATCCATAGTACACCGGGTCATTCAAACAAACAACTCGGTAAGCTCACTAGAGCTAGTATGAGTGAAATGTCTTAAACCATAATCCTCAAATAATCCTTCAATTTCCATGCTCAAAATAATCCACAACAGTATCCATAATTACTCAATCACATCACAAATTCATCAACAAATATTCAAGCATCAAGATAAATCATATTCCTCAAATTCACATCATAATCCCACCAACAATAATAATAATCATTCTGTCATTCAAATGCCTAAACGTCAACTATTAACCTCAATCTCGAATCGTTCACTTCCTAACTCATAACCTCAATGCATAAATCATTCATCAATGTCCATCCTCAAGATTCAAGCCTAAACTTTACTAAGTCCTAGCCAACCCAAATCCTAGCAAACAAATGCACGCAAGCACACAAAGCAACGAAAATAGACTATCTAATTTCACTCACGTCGCTTTTTGAAATCCTCTAGCTTTCAAACTACCTTCAAAATCTCTTCCTTCAGATCCATTTTTCAATCCCCTCAAAATTGTAAATCGACCTCTGAAGAACAATTTATACTCCACAACCAAAATCTCACTCCACAAACTGTAAATCGTTCACCACTTCCCGTGCAGAGCGGATCGATGCACGGGCAGGCAGGTATGCTCGCCACTTCTCGTGCAGAGCGAATCTATACACGAGCAGGCAGGAATGCTCGCCACTTCTCATGCAGAGCGAATCTATACACGAGCAGGCAGGAATGCTCGCCACTTCTCGTGCAGAGCGAATCAATGCACAAGCAGGCAGGATGCTCGCCACTTCTCGTGCAGAGCGAATCAATGCACGAGCAAGCAGGATTTCTCACACAACCTCAATCACATCATTCTCAGAACCATCTCATAGCCATCCTTGTATCACAATGTATAAATGCCTCATGTATTTCTCCTCAGATTCATCTCTACATATGCATCATCATCAACACTTGTTGTCAGACAATTTATTCTTTAAACATTTACTCTCAGTTTACTCCGAGCTATGCCGAATCAAGGAATCCCTTCCGATCATGACCTTTCACTTGTTTGTCACTCAAATCATACCAAATGCTTCCTCAAAAGTAACTTGATTATTCTGTAAGATAATTACCTAATCATTTTCATTAATCCTCGACAATAAGTGTTTTTTTTCTAATCCAGCAATTATTCTCGGGCAACCCTATAATTCCTAAATAATTCCCTAACCTCGAATCCACATCAATTCATTCTCCTAACTCAAAATCGTACACCTAGTCTTCTCTAACGTAAAGCAACAATCACACAAAACAGACCATTCAATAACAGTACTCTACATTACAATCCAATAAGCATCATCCAATAAGCTCGTATACCAAATCCGGCAGCATAACGGCATCGGGAATGAGATTCCCCGAGCCCGTGTACCTGTTAGGACCAGACAACCAACTTCAATATATACAGAAATTTCACAGAATTTTCCAAACAACCTCCGAGAGTTTCCTAGAAGTTCAATTTGGGCAAACAGAGACAAATAACCGCTGACCCGCCGCCACAAGTGGCGGAGGCAGTGGTGGCAGCGGCGACAGATCCTTAAAAAAAATTGGTTTTTCAACTAAAATCAACCCCAATCAACCTAGGCACTTCAATTGGACCAAAATCAACTCAGCATTCATTCAAATATGCTCAATTCAAGGTAAACCCGAAATGGGTACAAGCCCTAAAATTTTCGATCTCCAAATTCTCAAAATTGACATGCAAGAACAAGGGGGAAAGAAAGCCCATACCTAGAGGATCATTTCTCATAACTGGATCGAGGGCCAAATCTCGCCGGAAAAGCTCGAACTGGCCGGAGAAGCCGCCGGCCTTCTCAGCTTCGATCTGCCGTCGTGGAGCGTCGGGTGGACGATCGGAGCACACCACCGTGCTCGGCTCGAAGAGAGGAAGCTTCCAGGGCCGGAGCTGGGCCGCGAAGACGCCGGAAACGGCGAGTCAACGCCGGAGCTCTAAACGGGCGAAAACTGGGCTCTCGTTTTCTGCGTAATTGCTGGGTGATCCGAGACTAGGGGAAGAGAGAGGGGGTAGCGGCGAGCAACCTGGGCCAAACACCCAGCCCAGACGCCGCCGGACGCGCCGCCACGCGCCGGTGACAGGCG
Source organism: Dryas octopetala (assembly GCF_963921425.1). NCBI lineage: Eukaryota > Viridiplantae > Streptophyta > Magnoliopsida > Rosales > Rosaceae > Dryas > Dryas octopetala. Next base: position 18,870,305 of record NC_141371.1, read on the forward strand.
CGGCAAGGGTGAGAGGCGAGAGAGAACAGAGATGCGAGGGAGAGAGAGAAAATCGGGGAGAGAGGAGAGAGAATCCCCTAAAAATCTGATTTTTGGGTATTTAAAACCCCCTTCCGTAAAAATTACAAGTTTGCCACTCACTTCATATGTCCATATCTTTCGAACCGTAACTCCGATTGACGCGTGCCGCGTGTCTACGAATTCGTGGACTCGAGACCTATCAAACGGACCCAAGGTCAAAGACGAAAGTCCCTTAGTTTTAAAAGTCAACTTTGGGTCGGGTCGTTACATCAAGTGTTTCGACAAACAAGACTAAATCTGCATATCCAAAATAGCATCAACTCCAATTCTCACTAAGGCATACTCTCAATAATAAAACGCTTAGAGATTGGGTCAACACGTGCACTCAAGTATATGTGAGAGATGATATGATAAACAAATACAAAAAGCTCACATATTAATCATGAAAGAAAGGCACAATGAAACAAAAACATTGATCTCAATAGAAGGGATTAAAATACTTGGAACAGAGTCAATAACCATAAGCTTCCCTTATATCTAAACTCTACAAAAATGAACTACAATTCTCCCAAGATCAAGTAGGGCTTTTATAAGGGTTGTAATGGAGGCTTAGGTTAGGGTAAGGTATTGAAATGAAAGGGATAACAAAGGGCTACAGACTATGGATCTGCACAAAGAAAACAATAGAGGTATTCCTTGAATAATTTGCACTCATAGCTCAAATTTGAACACTTTTCCACTTCCATCTTTTGAAATCGTCCCTTTCCTTTGATGATTTTATTTTATTTTATTTTTAAGGGAACGAGAACCAATCTTAAGCACAATTCCTTCTCTTTCAAGCTATGCATAAACATTTCTTTTCAACCTCACAGCTCACCAACTCATTGCAAATCCATAGGTAAGGTAAACAGGTAGAGGAGTGAAACTCCCCCAAACTTAGGGTTTGGTATAAGGGTAAACAAAGAAAAGGTCATTAGGTTCAAAATGTTTGACTAGGGTTATAACACAAGGTAGGCTTTAAGCTATGGGTTAAAAACAAACCTAATATCATCTCCTAATATTCATGTAGTTATATCCATGCTTTGTATAGAATAAGAGAGAAGTTCTAGCTCTTTGATTCACAATTATATTCCAAGTACTTAATCAAAAGAAAGAATAATGAGATCACGATGACTTAATATGACAAGAAAATATTAGAGTAATGTTAACACTCAAGAATTGAAGTACAGGGCTCACAAGCTCACTTAAGTCATACAAGTCTACTCTATTAAGTATATGCATCTCTAGTCATGCAAGTTATCACTTAAGTTCATGAAAACAAGGCCCCAAGTTCATAGAGTTGTAAAGCATGTTATGAAGCAATACTAGAGATAGAAGAATTCATACTATATATCCGAGCTAGACATGCTCATAACAACCATACATAATGAAATCAATAAGTTGGGGACTCAAGACTAAAACAAACAAAAAGACTTAAAAGTTTTGTTGTAAAAACACTGTTGCATACTTCTAAAGATTCGAATCCATCACTACGGTGAATGAAATCTTAAGAACAGATGCATTTTACTGTGGGTTTAACACCCTTAGTTTAAAACAAAAGTAAATTTTTTTTTTTTTTTCAAAATGCGTTGCATTCCCCACCCCCAAACTTAAAAGAAACATTGTCCTCAATGTTTAAATGAATGACAAATGTAATGCACAATGTAATTAAAAGAGGAAGGAAAAACAAGTAAAACAAAACTACTTAAATGAGCAAAGAGAGGGTGAAAACGTACCTTGGCTGGTGTGAAAATGGCTCAAGGGTCTTATTAGAGCATGTACAATGGCTTTTTGCTATATGCTATGCTATATGCTATATTTAGCATGACTTTTAGCATTTAGCAATTCCTCAGTATATGACCAGCAATTCCTCGGGTACTAGAGTGGCGGGAAGTTTCAGTTGTGGAGTACTTTGAGAGCATTAATCGTTCTTTAGAGGTTGATTTACAGTTTTGAGATGATTTAAAGAATGGATTTGAGAAAAAGTTTTAAAGCTGGGGGATTTCAAAGAGCGTCGTGAGTGAAATTGGATAGATGTTTGTTTGTATTCTGTGTTGTATGGCTTTTGTTCGTTAGGACTTGGGCTGGTTAGAACTTGGTAAGGCTTAAGCTTGAAGCTTGAGAAGGGAAGCGAGAGTGATTATGTCGTGAGGTTATTAATTAGGATGTGAACGTTTGAGGTTGATGTTGAGGTTAATAGTTAACGATTAGGCAATTGATTTGCCAAAATGTTTTATTATTATTATTAGTATGAGATTTGATGTGCATTGAGGAGTTTTTGATTATCTTGATGCTTGGATGATTAGTGGTGGAATGTTTTGTAATTAAGTAATTATGGATATTTTCTGGATTATTTTTTGAGTTTGGGGATTGAGAAAATTATTGAGGACAATTACTATGTCACTTCACTTATACGATCTCTAGTGTGCTTACCAGGTTTGTCGTATAACCTCGTATATCATGGATGTGGTGTAGGATTTGTGTTTTGCAGGTTAAGCAGGCTGAGGAAGCAGTGGGAAGAAGACGAGGCAGTGGGACCCAGAGAGATTTATTTAAAATGTTTTTGACAGAATTATATGTACTTATGTTGTTGTGCATGGCTCAAAAGTAAGAGAAAATAGATTTAACAGTTTGATGTTCAGTATTTTCATGGGCCCGAGGTTCGGGGCGTTTCAAATGGTATCAGAGCTAGACCCGGCCGGAAGTGTGTGGATTGCAAGACCCAGGGACCAAGACCCTGAGTGGGCGGCTGCGCGAGGCAGTGGCGAGCTACCAGGTGAGGAGAAGTGAGTGATCCCACACTGCCCGGGTGATGAATGGTGATTTACAGAATGTTTGTGAAAGCCAGTTTGAGAAAGAAAATAATTTTCAAGTGATTTCAGAAATGTATTTTATTTGAGCCATGAAAATGTTTGAGAAAGTTTTGAGGAATGTCCCATGCACTGTCATCGTCTCTCTGCTCCTCAGCAAGTTCAGGAAAGTTGGAAGTTTGAGACTTAGTATGAGGTTTGAAGTTAGAGAAGTTGGAAGGTTGAGTAAGTTTATTAATAAGAGATCAGAGGGTCAATCAGAGTAGCGCAGCGGAAGCATGGTGAGACTTAAACAAATCATGTTGGCACGTGGTCAATAGCGGGATCAGCGAGGTCGATAGAAGGTACGAGTTTGGGCATCACTTGTCTGTTACGATATATGCTAAATTTCGAGGACGAAATTTTTGTAAGGGGGGAAGGTTGTAACGACCCGACCCAAAGTTGACTTTTAAAAATAATGGACTTTCTTTTTTGACTTTGGGCACGTTGGAAAGGTCTCGAGTCCACGAGTTCGTAGACACGCGGCACGCGTCAATCGGAGCTACGATTTGAAAGATACGAGCATTTGAAGGAAAGGGCAATTTTGTAATTTTGTAGGAGTGGGTTTTAAATACCCAAAATCCAGAAATTTCTGGACATTCTCTCTCCTCTCTCCCCGATCCTCTCCCTTTCCCGCGTGTCTCTCCCTCTCTCACTCTCGCCGATCTGCCACCGGCGCGTGGCGGCGCGTCCGGCGGCGGATGGGCTAGGTTTTCGGCCCACCAGCATCGCCGCCCTCTCCTCTCTCTACCCCTGGCCTCCGTTCAACCCAGAAAAGCCACGAAAACCCGAAACCAGCCTAGACCCGATTTGAGCCTCGCCGTCGATCTGACCGTTCCGGCGAGATTTGGGTGGCCGGACCCACTGGGTCTTGTTCGCCTCACCACGGCGAGTTCAGCCGTGGTGTCCTCCTGCTCCGATGATGCTCCACGACGGAGCAATGAGCTCGAGAAGCCAAGTCGGCCGCCAGCTTCCGCCGCCGATTTCGGCCATTTCCGGCGAGATTTGGCCGTCGGTCCAGTTGTCAAAAATGATCCTCGAGGTATGAGCCTTCTTTCCCCCTTGTTCTTGCGTGTCAATTTTGAGAATTTGGAGATCTAAATTTTAGGGCTTGTACCCATTTCGGGTTTACATTGAATTGAGCATATTTGAATAAATTCTGAGTTGTTTTTGGTCCAATTGAAGTGCCTATGTTGATTGGGGTTGAATTTGGTTGAAAAACAAATTTTTTTTTTAGGATCAGTCGCCTCCGCCACTTGTGGCGGCGGGTCAGCGGTTATTTGCCTCTTTTTGCCCAAAATTGAACTTCTAGGAGACCCTCGGAGGTTGTTTGGTGAATTCTGTGAAATTTCTATTTATATTTAAGTTGGTTGTCTGGTCCTAACAGGTATACGGGCTCGGGAAATCTCATTCCCGATGCCGTTATGCTGCCGGATTTAGTATCCGAACAATGGCACTGTGAAGGGTATTTCGGTCTTTAACGTAGTTGAACTGTGAGTGAAACTTATTTGGTTATTCTATTGAGTACTGTAGATGAATTGTCGGTTTTATGGATTTGCCGCTTTACGTTAGAGAAGGCTAGGTGTAGGATTGAATCATGAGAATGAATTGACGAGGATTTGAGGCTAAGAGATTAATTGGGAATTATAGAGTTGCTTTAAGGATAATCGCTGAATTAGAGAAGGAATGTTTATTGTCGAGGTTAATGAATGATGATTAGGCAGTTATTATACAAACGATCAAATTACTTATTGAGGAAGTGTGGTATGATTTGAGTGACAGATAAGTGATTGGTCATGAGTAGGAATCAACTTCGGAAAAGATTCGGTATAGTTTAGACAAAACAGTGAGTGTTGATGATGATGCCTATATAGAGGTGAATCTGAGAAGAATTTCAAGGGGCATTAATATTTTATTAAACAATGGAAGGTATGAGATGGTTTCGTGAATGTTGTGATTGAGGTTATGCGAGAATACCTGCCTGCCCGTGCATCGGTTCGCTATGTACGGGAAGTGGCGAGCCTAGTTACCTGCCTGCTCGTGCTGACTCGCTCTGTACGAGAAGTGGCGAGCATCCTGCCTGCTCGTGCATTGATTCGCTCTGCACGAGAAGTGGCGAGCATTCCTGCCTGCTCGTGTATCGATTCGCTCTGCACGAGAAGTGGCGAGCATTCCTGCCTGCTCGTGTATCGATTCGCTCTGCACGAGAAGTGGCGAGCATTCCTGCCTGCTCGTGTATCGATTCGCTCTGCACGGGAAGTGGCGAGCTTACCTGCCTGCCCGTGCATTGATTCGCTCTGCACGGGAAGTGGCGAGCTTATCTGCCTGCTCGTGCCTATGCACGGGATGTGGCGAGTTTAGATTACCTCAGTATATGACCAGCAATTCCTCGGGTACTAGAGTGGCGGGAAGTTTCAGTTGTGGAGTACTTTGAGAGCATTAATCGTTCTTTAGAGGTTGATTTACAGTTTTGAGATGATTTAAAGAATGGATTTGAGAAAAAGTTTTAAAGCTGGGGGATTTCAAAGAGCGTCGTGAGTGAAATTGGATAGATGTTTGTTTGTATTCTGTGTTGTATGGCTTTTGTTCGTTAGGACTTGGGCTGGTTAGAACTTGGTAAGGTTTAAGCTTGAAGCTTGAGAAGGGAAGCGAGAGTGATTATGCCGTGAGGTTATTAATTAGGATGTGAACGTTTGAGGTTGATGTTGAGGTTAATAGTTAACGATTAGGCAATTGATTTGCCAAAATGTTTTATTATTATTATTAGTATGAGATTTGATGTGCATTGAGGAGTTTTTGATTATCTTGATGCTTGGATGATTAGTGGTGGAATGTTTTGTAATTAAGTAATTATGGATATTTTCTGGATTATTTTTTGAGTTTGGGGATTGAGAAAATTATTGAGGACAATTACTATGTCACTTCACTTATACGATCTCTAGTGTGCTTACCAGGTTTGTCGTATAACCTCGTATATCATGGATGTGGTGTAGGATTTGTGTTTTGCAGGTTAAGCAGGCTGAGGAAGCAGTGGGAAGAAGACGAGGCAGTGGGACCCAGAGAGATTTATTTAAAATGTTTTTGACAGAATTATATATACTTATGTTGTTGTGCATGGCTCAAAAGTAAGAGAAAATAGATTTAACAGTTTGATGTTCAGTATTTTCATGGGCCCGAGGTTCGGGGCGTTTCAGTAGCAGTCTGTGTGAACACAAGGGCCACCCCTCCCCCATGGAGAGGTTGAGGAGAGGAGAGAGTTTTTTCTTTTAGAGTGGCGGCTAGGTTTTTTCTTACGAGAAGTTAAATGATGCTTTAAGTTGTATCAGAAAAATAGTGTTACAAGGGTTAAGGCCCAAACATAATAACTATCTAACATATATATATTTTTGTCAGTTCTATTGGCAAAGGTAATAATTTGGACTTGATTGCAAAGGTACTTAAAAGCAAACTGCATGCAGGAGTATATTATATATATGCTTGTACACTTTTAAATAATAAGGACCAAAATTAAAATTCTATCATACGTACTAGAGAGACTAAAAGTGTAGCTTAGACTTTTTTATAACTCGACCAGTGTATAGCTAGTTACGCTGAAGTCAATATGAGCTCTATATAATGGAAGAGTAGTGCAAAAGGAATATTAACGGGTAAACATTCCTAAAACATTGAAAACCTCATAAAACATAAGCAATCTCTAAACATGGCAATATTCTGTTCTAGCTACAAGGACATTATAAGCTAGCTAGCTATGTAGACGTTATACATACATACATATATCATTACTAGTGTGTTGAAACAGCATCTAAATTAACTAAAATAAAGGAGCAAAACAGGTGGGTGGGAACTAATAGGAACCCATTTTTTGTGGCTTTGGGAAGAGAAGAATAACCAGATATTCTTGTCTTGAGAATATGACCTATTGGCTTTAATTAGTTTGAGTTTAGATTCCCACATTGATTCCCATTCCCTAGAATCTTTAAAACATGCATATTTGCCTCCCCACAACTTTTTTCCGCAAGGAATAGCATTCCGTGGTCATTTCTCACTTTGTATTTCAGCCAATGCCATCAGATAGAGGCATGTGTGGTCAACAAATCGCAACCAATAAGCATCTACGCGTGTGTTTGTGTGTGCGCTTATGATTGACTACCCCATAACAATTAAGATTCCCATATCCTTTTTGCTTTTCTGAGAGCTTCTTGTCTTCCAAAGTAAATTATATTAATATGAAATCCCAGAAAAGGAAATGCAAGTACAATGAAAGAACATGCATCTTTCTACATGCTCTATTCTAAAGCAACGAATAACATTATTCAGTTTTGATGATTTGAGAGATCGAAAGGTCATAGCAGTTAGCCAGATCTATGCAGGTAGTAAAAACCCTAAAGTATTAATAATTCCCTTGTAAGTTGTAACTCTTACAAATACTAAAGAGGAAGATATATGAAAGAAGAGGGAGTGCATGCTCGTTTAGGCAACGTCATGGAAAGCTAAGTACTTTACATATATGTACCATTATTGGAAAGATGACCACTTGGTCCTTGAGAGACACGAAATGAAAGCTGTAACACAATATGTTTAATATTCCATTTATGGGTGCATACAATTGGTTATAACCACTTTGAAACAGACAATCATCACTTACCTCACCAAACAAAGAACACATGCACTGCATACATTCATGTGTTTAGTCAAAACATGCATTAACATTATATATAATATATTATATATGATAAAAACAAATTAATAGATAATAAATTCCAATTTTTATTACCAACCACCTATTGATCTAATGGTTTTTTCTCTACAATATCATAGAGGTCTAAGTTCAAATTCTCCATCCTCATGGAGTAAAAAAAAAATAAAAAATCCAATTCTTATGGTTTAATATATAGAGGAGTGTTAGAAATATTGCAGCCATGATACAAGGAAAATCTTGTCAACATTGATTGAAGATCAATTCGGTTTTACCTTATTTAGCTGATTGTTTAGTATAAGGAAAGAAGTTATTTTTCTTGGTCAATACTCTGGTTTTCCTGTAATTCCCTTAGACATAGGATCTAGATTACTTTCCTAATTGTATAGCCTTTCCTGTCCTTATATTCTTGTAATTGTTTTGTACATGAAAATCAATACAGTAAGCATTCAACCATAATTTCTCATATGGTATCAGAGCCTAAATTTGATCCCAACCTTTTTTTTCACGCCTCTTCATCTTCAACATGGGTACTGAGGCAATTCTTGAAACACCAGTGTCAGGACAAACTTCTGGTCCATTACCCAACTCATCGAAAAAATCATCTAGTCTGTTATCCCACTCAACACCTGACTATGAAGTCTCTTCACCATTCTATTTGCACCATTCAGACAATCCTGGCACCATAATTGTTTCCAAACCTCTCATTGGAGAAAATTATCCTACATGGAGTCGTGCTGTTCGCAGGGCTCTAGAAGCCAAAAATAAATTGGGTTTTATTGATGGAACCCTTGTCAAACCTGCAGAAACTTCTCCAAACCATGCTCAATGGATTCGTTGCAACAGTATGGTGAATTCTTGGATTGTCAATTCACTTTCTTCAGAGATTTCCAACAGCGCCATTTACACCGAGGGTGCGCTTGAAGTCTGGACTGATCTTAAGGAACGTTTTTCTCAGAAAAACGCTCCACGCATATTCGAGATACATCGGAGTATATCCAATCACCATCAAGGGATGTCCTCTGTCTCAGCCTATTACACCATTCTCAAAGGCTATTGGGATGAGCTCTCATCTTATACAACTATTTCAGCTTGCACTTGTGGTGCTACAAATTCTCGTAATGACATATTGGAGGAGCAGAGACTCATGCAATTTCTCACAGGCCTTAATGAAGTTTATTCCACCGTTCGAAGCAACATTCTGTTGATTGAACCATTACCCACCGTCACCAAAGCTCATGCTCTCATTTTGTAGGATGAGCGTCAACGTTCACTGAGTTTCACAACCCCACAGTCCAGTGATCAATCCGCCTTGGCTGCTGTTTCCCGTTCCATATCCAAACCAAAATATCATTGTGATTTTTGTAATTTGGATGGTCACACTGAATCACATTGCAGGAATAAGAATCCATCCAAATATCATTGTAGTTTTTGTGACAAAGATGGTCACTCTGACTCTCATTGCCGTTACAAAAAAAAACAAGAAGGAAACCAATCTAATGGCAACTATGCATCGAGCAGGAACAATCAAAACAAGACGAGCAAATCCTCCTTTATTGCTGCGGTGCACACTGCTCCACCAACAGCCAACACAGGCGTGACCCTCACTCCACAGGAATATCAACAATTCCTCTCTATGGTCTCTATTGGTAAAACTAGTCCTTTGGCTAATGGATTTGCAGGTATTACATGTGGTCTATCCTCTGTTTTTAATCCTTCTACATGGATAATAGACTCAGGTGCTACTGACCATATAGTCTCCAATTCAAATTTGCTTGACACCAAAACACCAATTACAAATGCACCAGTTAAACTACCTACTGGCCAAACAGCTTCTATTACACATATAGGCAAATCAAATCCAACTTCCACTTTACCTTTACAGGATGTACTCCTTGCACCTTCTTTCAAGTTCAATTTCATGTCTGTTCATAAACTTACGAAGTCATTAAATTGTTCTATTACCTTTTATCCTAATGAATGTTTCTTTCATGACCTAGTTACGAAGAAGAGGATTGGCAGGGGTAGTGTACGTGGTGGTCTCTACTACTTGGACTCCGAAACGACACCAATTATCTCCAATATAGTCTCTTCAAATTTCAATCTTTGGCATTGGCGTTTAGGCCATCCTTCCCATATTGTTCAATCTAACATTTCTCAAATTTCAGATTCAGTTTCTTGCTTTAATAAGGACAATTGTTTCATTTGTCCATTAGCAAAACATTCTAGAACTCCTTTTCCTTTAAGTATTATTTCAAGTTCAAAATGTTTTGATTTAATACATTGTGATGTTTGGGGTCCATATTTCATACCTTCTCTTAACGGTGCAAAATATTTTTTAACTATTGTTGATGATTATTCTCGTTGTACTTGGACTTACCTCATGCATTTTAAATCAGAATCATATATCCACACTTATACAACATTTTTTTTCCATGGTGAAACTCAATTCAATTCTTCTATATGCAAAATTCGTACAAATAATGGGTTAGAATTTATCAATGCTAACCTTCAACAGTTTTTTTCATCCATGGGAGTGCTACATCAACGCACATGCGTTGGGACACCACAACAGAATGGTGTTGTCGAGAGGAAGCATCGTCATCTTCTCAATGTAGCACGCTCACTCCGTTTTCAATCACATCTTCCTTTACAATTTTGGGGAGAATGCATTTTGACAGCCACCTATCTCATCAATCGGTTACCAAGGAAGATTTTAAAAGGTAAAACACCCTATGAAATTTTATTTGGTAAACAACCCCCATACACTCATTTACGCATCTTTGGTTGTCTCTGTTTTGCAAATAATGTCTTACACAAAGAACACAAATTTGATAAACGAGCTACACCTGGTATTTTTGTTGGTTACCCACCTAATCAAAAAGGATACAAAATTTATGATTATGCATCCAATAAAATATTTATTAGTAGAGATGTCCAATTTTTTGAAACTCATTTTCCCTATGCAAAATCCTCTTCCTCTAATGTTCACGCAATTAAACCACCTCCCAATATTTCTCCATTACCAATTAATATTGATGATGATGACACAATCCCTTCTTTACCTTCCGCTGCACCAAACATTACACCCACCAGTATCCAAACAATTCCTTCCATCGCCACACCTCCTAAATCTACAATTGACACATCCTTCTCCCCAACTCCCATAACCACACCTCCGACTTTTGCACCTGACACGTCACCTACCACACTGCCACTTCTCTCTCCTACCACTTCTGAACATATTTCATCTCCAAATCCTTCATTATCTCCTTCTCCACTTGTTCGTCAACTTGCTTTCCCAACGTCTCCTTCTTCAGATGAAATTCTTGAGCCACGCACAAGACGCCCTCCCGTCAAGCTCCTCGACTACCACTGTTACAACACCCATGTCAGTTCCTCTCCTTCAACTCTGGTTCCCAAAGGTACCCGATATCCCTTATCTTCTTATCTCACTTATACCAATATTTCTACCCCTCATAATGCTTTTTTGAGTTCTATTTCAATGGTGGAGGAACCCACCTCATATTCACAGGCTTCTCTTATTCCTCACTGGTGTGATGCTATGCGAGCTAAATTACAAGCTCTTGAATCGAATTCCACATGGTCTCTTGTTCCTCTGCCCACTCATAAGCGTCCTATCGGATGTAAATGGGTCTACAAGGTCAAACGAAATTCTGATGGTACTATAGAACGTTTCAAGGCCCGTCTTGTTGCCAAAGGATACACCCAACTCGAAGGTATTGATTATAAAGAAACCTTCTCTCCTGTTGCAAAATTGGTCACGGTTCGGGTGTTACTCACAATTGCTGCCTCCAAGGAATGGCCTCTTCATCAATTGGATGTCAATAATGCTTTTTTGCATGGTGACCTCCATGAGGAAGTATATATGCAGCCCCCGCCTGGATATGTCTGTAAGGGGGAGAATCTTGTTTTCAAATTACACAAGTCTTTATACGGACTCAAGCAGGCTTCTCGACAATGGTTTGCCAAATTTTCTCATGCCATCAAAGAGGCCGGCTACACTCAATCTACAGCCGATTACTCTCTATTTTATAAACACAAAGGTACATCTTCTGTATTTCTACTGGTGTATGTTGATGATGTTATAATCACAGGTTCAGATATGAATGAGATTTCCAACCTTAAAAGCTTTCTCCATCAACGTTTCAAGCTTAAGGATTTGGGTAATCTCAAATATTTCCTTGACATTGAAGTGTCTAGATCACGAAAAGGCATTTGTTTAAATCAACGCAAATATGCCTTAGACATTATAAAAGACACTGGTTTATTGGGAGCTAAACCCGAGTCTCTTCCCATGGAAGAAAATCTGAAGCTGAATAATGTGGATGACGATTTGTTACATAAACCTGCCTCGTATCGACGTTTGATCGGACGGCTGATTTACCTCACAGTTACAAGGCCAGACATTCTTTTGCAGTTAATATTCTCAGCCAATTCATGCATCAGCCACGCACACCACACATGAACGCGGCTAAACGTTTAGTTCATTATTTAAAAGGTTCTCCCGGTCAAGGTATTTTACTCCTTTCTCATAATGAACTGAAGCTACAAGCATTTTGTGATTCTGACTGGGCTAGTTGTCCAATGACAAGAAGATCAACTACTAGTTATTGTATATTTCTCGGTGCGAGCTCGATTTCGTGGAAAACAAAGAAACAGCCAACCGTTTCTAGATCCTCTTCTGAAGCCGAGTATCGAGCAATGGCTGTAGCTACTTGTGAGCTACAATGGTTACGGTATCTTCTACAAGATTTTGGAGTGCCACATTCCTTTCCTAGTATACTCTACTGTGACAACAAAGCTGCCATTTATATAGCAGCAAATCCAGTTTACCAGGAACGAACCAAACACATTGAGATTGATTGTCATGTTGTTCGTGAGAAAATTCAAGATGGTTCTTTATGTACTGCGTTTCTTCCTTCCAAAGAACAGATTGGAGATCTTTTTACCAAAGCTTTGGGCAAGGAAGCTTTTCTACGATTGAGGTCCAAGTTGAACGTTTTAGACATACATGCTCCAACTTGAGGGGGAGTGTTAGAAATATTGCAGCCATGATACAAGGAAAATCTTGTCAACATTGATTGAAGATCAATTCGGTTTTACCTTATTTAGCTGATTGTTTAGTATAAGGAAAGAAGTTATTTTTCTTGGTCAATACTCTGGTTTTCCTGTAATTCCCTTAGACATAGGATCTAGATTACTTTCCTAATTGTATAGCCTTTCCTGTCCTTATATTCTTGTAATTGTTTTGTACATGAAAATCAATACAGTAAGCATTCAACCATAATTTCTCATAAGGAGCAAACATAGAAAGAGATACATTAATATGTTATAGAATGTGTAGGAATTAACAAGAGTTAATTAGATATACACCAATTTATGAGGCCCAATTTGATATTACCCCATCTCTTTGATATAAACCCATTTTTGAATTTGTCACGTAGGATTTTATATTTTATGCAAAAAATTCATTTTTGTGATTTCCTCTTTTACCCTTTGAGTTGAAAAAAGGTAAATTTTGTGTTTGTCAATTAATGCCTTATTTCAAGGTATTGTCATCAATTTTTTTTTAATTAATTGTCATTAATTTATGAAGTTGAATATTAATATTTTTCATTTATGGTTTTTGTTTTCAAATTTCAAAATATGTTTGATCTTATCCAATTTAATGTCAAATCCCTCGCAAAAGGTCCATTCATCACATGTTTGCAGTATGAAGTTTCTTATTAATTACCCTAGTACTAAGGTTTCATAGATACAAAAAAACAAAAAAAATGGTTCACCAGGCTAACTACCCATGGTAAAAGGTAGTTTTTGACTAAAAAACGTTAGAAGAAGGTTATGTATTACGACCAAACCCTTTTAAAATGTGTTTTATGACTATCAGACCTTGCGCAAAGGCAGTTTACAAATACCAAACCTTGTGAATAGGCAACTTATGAAAAGGTAGATTATGAATTTCAAACCATGTAAATATATCAAACCTTTGGAATAGGTAGTATAAAAGAAATAGTAAAGGATCAAACCGATTCTGATAAAAGAAATAGTAAAGGATCAAAACTCATTCACACAAAAAATATTATTTTGACAATCGATCGCTAAGCATTCTTATTTACATTAGATGTAGGTAAAAAACAAATTAATTTCTGTAAGATTGAAGGAAATAGAAGAAGGTGTACTTAGTCATACCTATAGTACAGGTTACAATCCGTTGGTCTCAACAAACCTCCACCGTAGGTTTCTCTGATCACACGAACAACACACCTCCACCGTAGGTTTGAAACCTCCAAATCCCTAAAATTTGATGTAGTAACCCACAACTGAAGTTTCACTTTCTTCACTTTCCTGATTCTGTGATCATACCTACAATAGAGGTTCCAATACGTTTCTCTGATCGCACGACCAACAAACCTCCACTGTAGGTGTCAATCTCCTAAATCCCTAAAATTTGATGTTGTAACCCAGAACTGCAGCTTCACTTTCTTCACTTTCTCGTTTCTCTGATCAATTGCAGAAGCCCTAATAAACATGTAGTGACCCATTAATTCTCTCATCTACTATAGGAGTGATTCTTGCAATCATAATATTTAGAGGATTTTGCGGTAATAAACCTATTTGACTATAGGAGTGATTCTTGCTAATTATATGGCATCAGAAAGGAGGCAACGCTTCAACATTTTAGGCATGAATGTTGCTAAACGTATTTGCATACCTGATAAGAAGGAATGGCATATTCCGTAAATATAATAAAAAACACACCCAAACTATTATCTGAAATCAGAAAATAAAAAAACAAAAACACTTAATTAGTTTACCTAATCGGCCTATTTTAAAATGGGGTATTCAAAATGGGGGTATATATAAAGGACTCAATTAACAACCAACCTCAGACAAGACATAGAAGGCTTACACTACAAGAAAAAAGGGTTTGGGAGAGGAACGGAATTCGTCGCCCAAAGTAGAGTTTCGTCGCCCAAAAGTTTGGGCGACGAAACTGGTTCGTCGAGCAATTCTTCGCCCAAAATGTGTCGCCCAAGAGTTTGGGCGACGAATCCATAAATTTCGTCGCCCAAAGACACCAGGGGGCGACGAATTTTTTTTGTCTCCCAAAACATAAATTTCGTCGCCCAAAGAATGTTTAGGCGACGGACAAATTTCGTCGCCCAAAGAGGGTTTGGGCGACGAACCCACTTATTCGTCGCCCAAAGCATGTTTGGGCGACGAAATTATCCGTCGCCTAAACAAGATTTGGGAGAGGAAAAGCTAATTTCCTCGCTGGAACGTGCTTTGGGCGACGAACAAATTTCGTCACCCAAATATGGTTTGGGCGACGAAATTTGTCCGTCGCCCAAACGTATTTTATTTAAAAAAAAAATTTTTATTTAAATTATATATATGAATTTAATATTAAAAAAAATCTTTATTCAAAAATTATATAAAACAAAATTAATAAATTTATATATATCCAAAATATTCATACAAAGTAGAAACAATTTAATTAATACATACAACAATTTAATTAATACATACATACAAATAACTAATGGCCCCCTAGGTCAGTAGCATCATCGACACCGGTGGAGGAGTCTGGCATGCACTGGTCGATGTTGGGCGGCAGCACAAACCCAGGTACAATCCTGGCCAACTGGCCAAACATCTGCTGCATCTACTGCACCTTACTCGTCTGCTCCGCATATGCCGCTCTCGATTCTTCTAGCTGACCCTTCAACAACTGCACTTCAGTGGTCAGGTTGACTATATCTGCAGATGGCTGAGATGAAGACCCGGCGCTGAGATCACGAACCCGACCCGCTCCCATTCCGCGTATCTCCCTACCACGCCTAACACCCAGTGTCTCCGTCATAATACGAAGACCGGCATCGGGATCGGGGACTGAGATCGTCTCCAACGGAGTGTCCGGAGGGTACTGGCTGGTCACCTCCTCCAAATAACTCGCCTTCTTGGCGAGCATCTCAGCCTTCAAAATATTATACACAAGTTAGGAATTAAGAAATCAAATACAAAAATTTAAATTTGTGAAATAAAACTAAAATATAAAAAACTAACGTGCTTCGCCTTGCCCTTGTCGTTGCCGGGTCGGGCATAAACATCCCCGTAGTTGTCGACCTCCGGAAATTGCGAACCAGCCTGAAAAAGAATGTAATGTTGACAAAAACTCAAACAATACTAAGGAATATATATATATTAAATTAAATAATAGCGCACCTGACGATATGACTCCACCCGGTATGAGAAGGGCATGGAACCACCATGATGATCAATCCTTGCGGGCGCTTTCCGGTTCTGAAGATTGGCATTCGACTTCCTCTGTTAAATATGAAGCAAATTGGAAATGCACATATTAGTGTATACACAATAAAGGAATAACATAAGAAAAAATAATTGTGAAGTCGAAGAATATCGAAGAATATCGACCAATACTCCAACTCGAAGAATATCGACTTGTTTGTCCAATTTAGATGTGCAGGTGACCTTGGCATATTTCGTTCTTTGTTAGAGGGATGTTTACCAATCCGGCCAAATTCTAAGTTATTCAACTGCCTCAAGATGTCATCACCAGATAATTCTTTAGGTTTCACGCCCATCTCCTTTTTTCCGTCAAAGGCCTCCTTACTGTGACGCCATTTATGATCCCCCGGCAACCATCTTCGGTGGCCCATATAACATACTTTACCACCATGCCAAGCGGAAGTTATATCTTTATTACAAGTAGGACATGCCATATAACCCTTGGTGCTCCAGCCTGATAAATTCCCATAAGCTGGGAAATCATTTATTGTCCACATGACTGCCGCACGCAAGGAAAACATTGTTTCGGTGGACTTATCATATGTCGGCACACCATTTTGCCACAATTCTTTCAGCTCATCAATCAACGGCCGCAAATATACATCGATCTCCTTGCCAGGGGATTGCGGTCCTGGAATTAATAGCGTCATAATTGTGAATTCTTTTTTCATGCATTTCCAGGGAGGCAAATTATAAGGAACCACGACCACTGGCCAAGTGCTGTGAGATGTGCTCATATTTCCGAATGGATTAAATCCATCAGTAGCAAGTCCTAATCTGACATTTCGTGCATCTGCTGCAAAATCCGGATATATCTTGTCAAATTCTTTCCATGCGCTTCCGTCTGCAGGATGTCTCATCACATCATCCTCAACCCGCTTATCTTTGTGCCACCTCATGTCAGTTGCAGTATGTGTCGACATGTACAATCGTTGCAACCTTGGCTTAAGTGGGAAATAACGCAACACCTTTTGCGGAATCTGTTTCTTTCTCTCTACAGACTTGTTCTTATATCTCGGTTCATTGCACACAGGGCATTTATCCTTCCCTTGGTGTTCTTTGTAAAACAATACACAATCATTCTTGCATGCATGAATCTTTTCATATCCCAAACCGAGATCTTTCAACACCTTATTCGCAAGATAATGGGTTTCAGGTATATGATTGTTCTTTGGAAGCATTCGTTTCAAAATCCCCATCAACTGATCATAACTTCGATTCGAATGTTGATTAAGTACTTTCCAATGCATTAACTCCACAACAGCAGTTAGCACTGAGAACTCTTCACAACCAGAGTACAATTCCCGCTGAGCTTGTTTCAACAATCTCTCGTACTTATCAAACTCTTCTCTTTGGACTTCGGGCAACCCATCATCTTGATCCATATTATCGCTCTCTGTATCATGCTGACTGACTTCGTGATCTAGCGATGCATATGGATAAGCATCGTTTATTATGCCCATCACTTGGTCATTATCATCAGCAACAGATTCAGTAGGCTGCAGAATTGTTCGGGTCTCCGAGGACGTCGAAGCATAAACTCTCGGTTCACCATGATAATACCATGTCGTATAGTTGTGTGACATCCCAAATCTCACCAAATGAATTCTGACTTCATGCACTGTCTTCCATAAAGAGTTGTTACAATTCCGGCACGGACACCTTATATTATTCTGAGCATTGACATGTTCCTGTGCAACTTGGATAAATGACTCGATCCCATACAAATATTCATCACTAACACGATTCGTATTACGTATCCACTGTCGGTCCATGATGCCTGTTTCCATATTACACGACAATTAGAAAACGATGCGTCACCATTCTTCGTCTCCTTATGCCTCCGGTAAGGGCCCTATCCCATTCGAGAATGCACATATGTGTCGTGGTCAACGCTCACACGACGTGGTTTTGATCTGGGAAAATTTCGGCAGCATCTCCCTATGGTTCTCCAAGTGCACGACGTAGATATTTAAAACAAATATCTAGTATGCACTCGAAGAACACATAAGGAGATGTTGCCGAAATTTTCTCAGATCAAAACCATGTCACATGAACCGCTAACCACAACACATAATTGTGCACTCCCAAACTATCCATGGGTAATTTGGACAATTCAAGAATCATATTGGAGCGCAGTCACGCCAAGCGCCCATGCGCGCGTCCAATAGACTCTCGAACGGGTCTAAGGTATCGATTGAAATTTAGTGTACAAAGTTATCCACTGATAACTTCGCACGACTAGTTAAATGTACAAAGTTATCGATTGATAACTTCGCACAGCGCTTCGTGCCACATGACCTCACCCAGTACTCGAGGAGTGCTGGACTACGTCATCGAAAATTTTGCAATTAAAACTAAACTAAATGTAACATACAAACTAAATTATAATTAATTTAACAATATACATATAAGCATACAAACAAACTATTAAATTTTAGCATATAAAAACATACAAATTAATTAATGAATTTTATAATTAATTTTAACATACAAACTAATTCACTCAAAAATTTAATACAATTATATATGAAACATTAAATACTAAATCATACAAAAACTTAACTAAAAGATAGATTAAACACATACCTCACCAAAAATGCAATTATCCTTCACAACAAATGCAACACTATCCTTCCTTCACCAAAAAAATAAATCATTGTCAAATATGGGCTCAACATCAATCTAAATTCAGATTTCACAACCAAACCACTAAATTAAAAAAACTCACAACATTAACTAATTACCACTAAAATCAGAAATTTCACAATCAATTTATGCAAAATCCACAACAAGTACAAAATCCACAATATTAGAAAACATAAAAAACAGAAAATACCATAAAAAACAGAAAATACCAATAAAAAACAGAAAAATACCATAAAAAACAGAAAATACCCAAAAAAAAAACAGAAAATACCAGCAAAATACCATATATTCAAAAAAAAAAAAAAACAAAAACAAATACCTGTGCTTTCGGCTTCGAGTGGGGGGAGGGGGGGTGAGCTGCTTTCGGCTTCGAGGGGGGGGGGGTTTGGGTGAGTGGTTTCGGCTGGGGGGGGGGGATGGGTTTCGGTGGGGGTGGGTGGGTTTCGGGTGGGGGGTGGGTTTCGGCGGGGGTGGGTATTTGCGGGGGTGGGTTTCGGCGGGGGTGGGTTTCGGCGAGGGTGGATTTTCAGGGGAGGGGCGGGTGGGTCTCCGATGGGGGGGGTGGGTTTCGGTAGGGGGGTGGGTTTTCGCGGGGGGTGGGTTGCTGATGGGGGGGGTGGGTTTCGGTAGGGGGGGTGGGTTTTCGCGGGGGGTGGGGGGCGGTTTTGGGTTTCGGGGAAGGAGGGAGGAGGAGGAGGAGGCGGAGGGAGGAGGAGGAGGAGGAGGAGGGAGTGAGACCTGAGGGAAGGAGGAGGCGCTGCGAGGGTGAGAGGCTGCGCGGCGCTGCGAAGGTGAGGTGAGAGTGAGTGAGCTGACCGAAGTGAACCCAGAAATGGGTATAAATCTAAAGACTTTGGGCGACGAACATGAATTCGTCGCCCAAAGTCACTTTAGGCGACGAATTAAAACGTTTGTCGCCCAAAGTGACTTTAGGCGACGAATCCATGTTCGTCGCCCAAAGTATATTAAAGCGACGAACATGAATTCGTCGCCTAAAGTCACTTTGGGCGACAAACGTTTTAATTCGTCGCCTAAAGTGACTTTGGGCGACGAATTCATGTTCGTCGCCCAAAGTTGTTGACTTTAGGGAACCGTTTTATCCCGCCATAATTTCAGACTTTTGGGCGACGCACTGTTCGTCGCCTAAAGCTACATTTCGTCGCCCAAAGTTGAATTTTTTTATGAACCATGATCGTTCATACGTTCGAGCTCCAATACCAAACTTCTAGATCTCCAATTGACCTAATATTTTAGAGGAATGATCTTTGAGTGACAAACTAATAAATGAACGGTTCAGATCGTTAAAAACACAATCGACATATAAGGTTCTACATATAAATCAGTGATTTTTGCATTTGAAGACTAAAATTATATCAACTCTTTCGTTAAAACCTTGTAGCTTCAATAATTGTGAAGACCACAACGTGATTATCACAATCAGAGCCATTCTTCATATATGTTCATACTCAAAGATCAACCCTGCAAAAAATCGGCTCAATCGGAGTTCATCTACCCGTTCGATTATTATTATAAGAATCAAGATCGTTCATACATCCTAAATGCTAAACCTAACTTCTACATCTCCAGTTGAGTTAATTTTTTGCATGGATGATCTTTGAGTGAGGCACTAAGGAATGATCGGTTCGGATCGTTAAAAACACAATACAAAAGTGATCTTCTACATACAAATACACTTAAAGAGTATAATTATATTAACTTTTGGGTAGAAATTTTGGTGATTCAACAATTTGTGAAGACTACAATGTGATTTTAACGATCGGAACCGTTCATTCTATTCGTTTATACTGGAAGATCATCCCTGCAAAAAATCGGCTAAATCGAAATTCATCTCATACTTCGATTCGTATTAGAAAATTTACAATCGTTCATAAGTTCAACCACCGTTACCTAACTTCTACATCTCCGATTGAGCTAATTTTTTGCATGGATGATCCTTAAGTGGGGAATTAAAAAATGAATGGTTATGATCTTTGGAAATACAATCGTATAGTATGCTATTACATATATAAAATTGTAAACAAAAAAATATTCTTACTTTGGGCGAGGAACTACAAATTTCGTCGCCCAAAGTGATCTTGGGCGAGGAACATAACATTTCGTCGCCCAAACAAACTTTGGGCGACGAATTATGAGGTTCCTCGCCCAAACCATTATTACAAAACAGGATGATCCTTTGGGCGACGAACTATGTTCGTCGCCCAAACTCATTTTGGGCGAGGAACATAATTTCGTCACCCAAAGTGTCTTTGGGCGACGAAATATATATTCCTCGCCCAAAATGAGTTTGGGCGACGAAATATTTTGTCACCCAAAGTAAGTTTGGGCGAGGAATATACATGTTCGTCGCCCAAAGTAACTTTGGGCGACGAACAAGTATATTCCTCGCCCAATGTATTTCTCAATTAATTGTTTGTTGTTAATGTTTAGGCGACGAAATGTGTTCGTCGCCCAAAGTAACTTTGGGCGAGGAATGTCTGATTCGTCGCCCAAACCTTCTTTGAGCGACGAACATGTTCGTCGCCCAAACCTTTATGACTTTGAGCGACAAATTTTCTTGTTCGTCGCCCTAAATTTCTTTGGGCGACGAATATATGTTCGTCGCCCAAAGTTTGGTCGCCCAAATATATTTTTCTTGTAGTGTTATTTCATCTACGAAGCAAATTAACTCTCTAATTAATTATTTATATAGGCCCATTTAGGTGCAAATGTTTGCACACACTTGGTAATGTATAATTTTTTTGTGTTGAGCACTCGGACTTGGTTTTTCAGTGTTTATGAGTTTAACTCTGATATTTTGAGCGGAGAGTTAAACCCTATAATGCCTCCAAAAAGGCCATTCTACACTCTAGGAGAGTATGATTGAGGTGAACTCGTCATCCTATACCCTAAAAAATAGGCAAATGAAGCAGCACTCGAAACGATCGTTTGTTTTTTAAAAAATTCACTGAGCTCTCAGCGGTGTTAATTACCGAGCACTCGATATCAAATGTAAACGTGCGAACATTTGTACCTGAACAACTTTGTTTATTTATACATAAATCCAAATCCTATATATAATATCCAACCCTGTACAATCAATTGAAATGTGGTATTTGGTATATATATATTATATATATCTACGTTTTTGTGTCATATATATATCATAGGGGACTTGGTCCAATAATAATGTTATCAATTCATGAGAATTTCCCAAGTTGGTCAGCACATATAAGCTAGCTAGCAGGATATATATATCTGAAAGATTAGTTGTAAATTTTTGGAATGGAATTTTATTCCAATCCACATGCACGCGAGCAAACTATTCTGGGATTCGGCTTTAGCACGTTATTCATCATAGGTTTTCATACATAGTCTTCCCAACTGCATAAAATATTCTGACAAATCAGAATCACTTGATTTTCATGATCCTACTTGAACTGACTTGAAGATATATATACATACTCAGACATAAATATATACAGACGTAATAGGAAATTAATTTACAATTTCTACGTAGATTTGCAAGTGCTTCGTATCTGTACGTCACTCAGATATGTCTTTTTTTGGACCTCGACGGAATCAGGAGAACTTAATTTATTGATATAAAATAAAAATGGTACAACAGGAGAGACTTAATTAAAACCAAAACCCCGAAGAAAAAAAGACAAAAACAAAGCAAAAAGCTAGAGAAAAGACCAAAATGAGCAAAAGACATAAGTCACCTAGCGAAAACGGTAGCTAGTCATAGAATTCAAATCACAAGCATAAACAAAAACTGCACAAGGAGGACCAAAGACCACCAATAATAACCATCGATCATTCTCAACTCCAAAATTGGCCAAGGAGTCTGCAAGACCATTCTCCTCGCGAAATATGTGCGGAAAATGAAAAACCATTTGCTAAACAATTTTTCCATTGAGATATGTCCTTGTCATGGTCAACAAATTTTTATATATTTCTCCCTATATCGTTTGGGTAAATTTAATGGTGATTAATTGGCAGATTTGGTTACCATATATAACTTATACGAATTTATTCTTGATCATAGCTGTTGATCTTGTAGCCAATATTCTTGTATATTATATAGGTAGCGTGTAATTCCTGATCATTATCATCACCAGACCTAATTCCTTCAGCACAATGAAATAAAACAGCATAAGCATAATTTACATGCAGTTGACACATGCATGCATATATGGCTTTTCCACTGCAAATCTTCAATAAGAAAATCAGATTAATTATATATACTAAAGTACATTTTTGCATATCTTTAAATATATATCATGACTTGCACAGAGGTGGACATACGATTTACTGTGCGGAGGGTACTTAATTATCATCTTCCTAGAGTTTAAGGAGGAAAGTAAAGAAATCATAAAAAATAAAATAAAATAAAATAAAAGGATGTGAATATTAAGATGCATATCTGTGTGTATTTATGCATATATATCTTCACCTGATGCATTTTCTGAAAATGATAAACTGATTTGATGTTTTTAATGTCTATTCGTGAAATTAATAGCCGTTTGATTTACATATATAGAAACACTCAAGAGATCGACGTAAACAATACATAAAATCGAAACTCTATTATAAGTTAGCTAGATGCATCTTGTAATGACTTATCAAGTTATCATATATATAGGAAATATCAATAGCTTTAGACCAAAGAAGTTGATCAAATCCCTGTCTCTGGGAAGTTATTTCGTAAAATATCAGCTAGCTAGTTGATCAATTAAAAAAAAAAAAAAACAGAATTGACAGTCATCGATCCACGGCCACCCGTTTATGAACAAATTAAATGATAATCCAATTCGATCAATATGAATTGAAGCATGGGTTGCATATACACATGCAGGGAACAAAGTTTGCAAAGGAGGTGACGTGACTAATCCAAATAGTTTCAGGAAACCATTGGCAAGGGCCTGACGTTAGCCATGCCAACCACAAAGAGCCTGCTTCAAACCATAGTGGGCTTTATGAAGACGACATACATGATTAGCACGATGAGGATCAATGGAATCAGGTGGTTGAGATATCTGCAGAGAAATGCATTGTTTAAATGTCATGTTTTCAAAGAGACCAACCAAATGAGATGTTAAGAGAAACCAACATCCGAATAGTGGAACATCTGACAACGGGACTAAAAGTTTCAACATAGTCAACACTGAAATCCCTTAGCAACGTACCAAACAGGTTTTATATTCATAGGATTTTGCTTCATGGGTTGAACACCCAAGAGATCGATGTCTTTTAGAATGTTGACTGACTATTGACTAAACTAGCTGACTGTACAGCTGTCAATGTTTTAGTGGTGCTAGTATAGCCTTTAGGATTATGACATATGGCATTAGTTAAAATGAATAAGTTGGTTAGAATGTTGCTTTAGTTCAATTAATCCTGTTTTCGTTGAGTCCAGTATATAGACTTGGATTAGTTCATTTTTCATTGTAATGCAATATCATAAAAACACATAAGTTTTTCTTGTTCGAAGCTAAGCTTTAGAGCATTTCTTTTGCTTCTTCCATTACTGTGATCATAGAAGAGGGTAACACCGTACCATTATCTTTGGTTCCATGCAACATCTTTCTATGTGGCAAGTGACCATCTTATGAGTGCCTGAAGCTGCTAATGCACAAAGAGAGAGAAAGAGGCTGTGTTGAGTCATTGGTTGTATGTGAGCTGGAAAAAGATGGGCACGTACTCTGAAGATGATAATGGTGCAGCTGGAAAAGCTAATGGTGAAGACGTAGTTAATTGATCTAATGCCTCTATGTAATAAATCAAGGAGATAGAAAATGCGGTTGACGACTATAATGGTGCTCTAAAAGTTAATTAGGCTGCTGAGCATCTGATTGATGATAAACAAATTTATAGGAGTACGTAATGAGTACAGGAAAAAACACAATATTATAGCGATCAATAGCTAGGTGAGGCCGGAAACACTGAGACATATATATTTTTGAGAATATAGGCAAAAATGATCTTTAAACCTAACATGGCATGAAATGTAGACTTTGTTAGTGACAAGATCAAGAGAACGATGCTGAGAGCTGTAACCTAGGAAAACACATTCAACTAATAGTTTGTTTGTAACATAAGTGTGACGCTCCAAAACCCGAGTACCCCCTTTGAGAACGACTAATATAGGCTATAACACTTGTACCCTAAGCATCACTTACGTTCATAGCTTTCCCTCAAGGGAACCTGGCTAGGTTTAAAAGTAGTAAGATTACTACATATAAAGCCAGTGTAAAACGTTAAAAATATATATGCACAAGCACAAACAAGGGAATTAGAATCAGTTCTCAAAACCAGTAGCACGCATTCTCACACGTCTTTCGCAAACAATTTTTTAGATCCAAATTTACAAAGCATACCTAATGGCTGATCCAAAGGACCCGCTACTAGTAACTCGGCTGTTAGTAAAAGCTGAATGGTAGCGAGAGTATTCATTACTTGGTTAATACCTAGAATGGCCTTCCAAGAATGGAAATTGACCAGTCAATCCGTAATAACCACTGCAGAAAGTTTTTGGGATCGAAACCAAGGTCACATAGTGTGCCCCTTACTCTAGTCCACTTCTGTGAATGTACTTTTTAGTGTTTGTTAGTATATACTTGACTTAGTATAGTTGTGGACCAAAGTAGATCATTTCAAAGTTTGTGAACCAAAGTGCCACAAGGGTCAAAGTTCAACTCCCACCTCCCTGGATTAAAAAAAAAAAAAGGTCATAGTCTAGGGATCAAAATTGCCATTTACTCTTAAATTTATGCATGTTTAGTTAATTAGAATTAGGATAAGTTATCCTTTGATCTCATCCCAATTCCCAATATATTATCAAAGAAAATGAAAATTACAAAAAAAAAAAAAATAAATAATATATATATGCCTTAGTTACTCTATGATATAATGCTCAAACTCCTTAGAAATTTATTTTATTTTTTGTTGAGATAATTATTCATAAGTTCACTTTTGTGTTTTCCTTTTTTAAATTAAGTCACCAAATTTTCTTATGTTGAAAATGTACGTCCACTACTAACTTTGTTTATGATAAATAAGTCCACGTTATAAACTACGTACAATGCCAAATTTTCTACAAGTGTTCTCACGCTTGTACGTTGATGCTATTTGCATGTCATTAACAACTGTAAGTGGTTGTTACTGACCAACAATATCGTACTTTTTATTTTTTAATATTTTTTCTTAGACTTGTGTTATTGTAATTATGTATTAAGATTCAACAAGAAATATCTAAAGAAAGGGTTAATTTTAATAGTGGTTCCTAGCTCAATTATACCACGAATCTCAATTTGATCCACCAATTTAAGTTCAGAATTCTATAGTCCTTGAATTATTGTCTAAATATCATTTTAGTCTTTTTGTAACTTCTATTATATTTTCTGTCGAAAATAGCCATGTGTTGCGCACGTGATTCATATTTGAGGAGTATTTTTGTCCTCATATATAGGTCCCATATGGTATTTGGGGTTCAATAGGTAATTAATGTATCATTATTCAAAAGAAAATGGGTATGAAAAGTGCCCAACTTCTCTAAATATTTGAAAGAAAATGGAGAAAAATTGGCAAGCTAGGTAGGTATAGGTGAGGACGAAAACACACCTCAAATATCGGTCATGTCTGTGGCACATGGCAATTTTAGAGGGAAAATGTAACAAAAGCTTCTGGAAATGACTAAAATGATATTCGCACAATAGTTTAAGGATTCCAGAATTCCGAAATAAAATTAGTAAACCAAAGTGAGATTTGTGGTATAATTGATAAACCACTGTTAAAATTAACCCTCTAAGGAAAAACCATATGAATAACTTTCTTTTCGACGTAAATGTGGGTTGTCGATGACGAAGGATAACAACAATTGTAGGTTGCTACTGATGAACAGTGACAATTAACCGCATTATAAACGAGTGTTCCTAGTTTCGGCATCCAGCGTTTCAACGCTTGCCTTGAGCATTTGAATGTACTGACACCATAAACTTAATGTGGACGGACTTACCAGCCTATTTTCTAATTTGGACTTCTTGAAAATGGATTTATGTTTGTTATTATTATTATTAATTTTTTTTTTATCAGGAAATCCCTAGAGTTGAGAAAGAGGAAGTGGGGCTGATCTTTGTTGAATATAGGCCTTCACTGGTCAGTGGGTGTGACCGTGCGAGTGTGTCTACTGTGAGCCTTGAAATTGACTATTATGAATCAAGATCATCACGTATTATATGCAAGCAAGTATGGAAGCAAGTACAAATTCGTGTTTCTCCTTTCTCGTTGGGTCCCGGCTGCTTAGGATTCGTCGTTGAGGGGCCGGCTGTGTTATGCCAATTCAAGAAAGAAAAGAAAAAACTGTGGGTCCCCCTTTTTTATATATTACACACTGTGAGTGTGTGGGCTGAATAAGTACCAAACTTACCCAAGGAGACAAAATAGAATGTATTCCTTATTCCATTCTTTGCCTTCATATAATCTCCAACTCCAAGGACCCAAGCAGGAGAGCATCTTTTCTAATTATTATTATTATTTTTAATTTATATATATATATGAGGAGTGCTCTAAAACTAACTAGTTAGCAAGTTAATACGAAACTAACCATGCTTTTAGAACCACCACATAACTAATCTCATAATCCGAACCGTCAATTATTTAGGTTATACTTTAAAGATCATCATTACAAAAAATCAACTAAATCGAAAATCATTTAGTCATTTAATTGAGATCAAATAAATAGACGATCAATGTTTTCGATAACAGCATATAAATAGTTGTTGTTATAATCAAATGATTAAATGATTTCCGAATTTGGAGATTTTTTTACAGGAATGATCTTTGAAATAGGGCCTAAAAAATAGACGGTTCGGATTTTGAGATTACATTGTGCGGTGGACCCAATATGGTGGTTAGCTTTGTATTAATTTACTAACTAGTTAGTTTTAGAGCATTCTTGTATATATATATATACAGGCTCCTTCTATTGAGGTATACCTCAGCTTATTTATGTTGAGGTATACCCTATTAGGGCCCACACGAGTCGTTTTGTGTCGATCCGAACCGTTCATTTTTTACATCTCCATTGATAGATCATCCTTACAAAAAATTAGCCAAATCGGAAATCATTTGTCTATCTAACTTTGATCAAATAAATGGACGAACCAAATATTTTCGATGAAACCGTCCATTTGTTTTATCAAAGTTAGATAGGCAAATAATTTTCGATTTGACTAATTTTTTGCAAGGAAGATCTATCAATGAAGATGATCCTTGCAAACTGTTCGGATCGACACAAAACAACTTGTGTAGGCCCCAACAAGGTCATACCTCAACATAAATAAGTTGAGGTATACCTCAATAGAAGGAGCCTCTATATATATATATATATATAAAATGTATGTGTGTATGTATCTATGTATGTGATTCCGAAGTTTGTAGCTAGCTATGGGCGCTGGAGTCAACAGAATCTCTTCTTCCAAATTCTCCAAAAACAACCAGTTAAAACGCTCTTTGGTGTCTCCATCTGCACACTTTAATATATATAGATATAGATAACATCTCATTCAATTCATAGATCAACTAAGGAAGCAAAGCCTCTCATTTCATTTTATTAATTCAACATGCAGAACATTAGCAAGTGAAGAAACAGCGACTCCAGGAAGAAGCGGAAGGACAAGTAAAGATATGCAAATTCTAAGAATCTTCGACTGATCGAGGGTGAAGGTCTCACGACAACAACCATAGTGGATTCCTCTCCTCTAAGTCACAGAAATTCTTCTCTAAAATCAGGGAATGAGATTCCCAGCTTTGCCATTGCCAAGAGGACAACGAATACGAATGCACACAAAAAAAAAAAAATGTTTTAAAATAAAAACATAAAAAATAGAGTCCAAATTATTTATAAAGTTTTATTACACTTTATCCACCTGAGCTTTGAGTTTGATCTCATTTAACCACCTAAAAAATTATATCAATTTACCACCTGAAGTAGATTAAAAATTTGTTGCAATGTACCACATCGGGCTCATTTCTTCTAAAATTCTATTAAAATTAATGGTGTTTTTGTCTTTTAAAGTCAGTTTTTCATTGTAGAAAACAGGTAAAGTATACAAAGTCTTTTTTTTTTTTTCTAACAATATAAACTTGAAAATATCAAAACACCCTTATATTTAACCAAAGTTTAAACGGAATGAGCGATATGTGGCAGATTGTAACAAATTTTTAAATTAGGTGGTAAATTGACACAATTTTTGTTAAATATCGAAGTGAGATCGAGCTCAAAGTTCAAGTAGTAAAATGTAAAAAAACTTACTTATAAATTACAAGGCCTTGAGTCAAATATGAATTTTTTCTTTTTGACAAAATTGTATGTATGTACACCACTGTGCAGAGGAATTCAAATGGACCCACAAATTAGAAATACAATAATTAAGCAAGTAAAGTAGGTAGCATAAGTAGAGGTAGCTAGCAAGGACAATATCTCTTTTCAAGTCGCTGTGAATAACATTAATTGGATTGGCTCAGTTTTTTTCCCATTAAGATTCCATACATATATGCCTCACAAGCTTCCCTCATGCCCCACCAATTTGCTTTACATTTGCTTTATAAAGCCATGCTCATCACACCTTTGGTTTGTGAGAGAAATGCAAAATACAAAGCAGAAAACACTAGAGCAGCACTTACATAGCAGCCACAAATTCAAGTTCTAATCATTTATATTCTACTCATCAAAGAATATAGGCTAGCAGAGCAGGTTGAATCAAGAGAAAGAGAAAGAGGCAGACACACATCCTCATCATCCAGGTAAGAACTAAACACAAGATATATAATTGGGTTTTAATTTGCAGCAATTTCACCTTGAAATGAGATTAA
Source organism: Dryas octopetala (assembly GCF_963921425.1). Taxonomy (NCBI): domain Eukaryota; kingdom Viridiplantae; phylum Streptophyta; class Magnoliopsida; order Rosales; family Rosaceae; genus Dryas; species Dryas octopetala. The sequence continues at coordinate 18,899,768 of NC_141371.1, forward strand.
CTGAAACCTACTTTGACAGAATTATATGATGATGTACCATCATCACCACCAACACCAAGGAAAGAACATCCAGCACTCTTCAGCTTCTTCGCGGATGGCCGTCCCTCCTGAAGGACATTTGTTTCTGCAGGCAGCTGAAAATGGCCCTGGAGATTCAGGACTTGTCCTCTCAACTGATGCCAAGCCTAGACTCAAATGGACACCGGATCTCCACGAGCGCTTTATAGAAGCAGTTAACCAGCTAGGAGGAGCAGACAGTGAGTCTTATGTCATGACATCTATACTATATATGAGTCTTATGACATGACATCATGTTTACGAAAACTAGCTCCCACCTGATCACACCAATGTTATGCTTTCCAATGCAGAGGCTACTCCAAAAACAGTAATGAAACTTATGGGGATTCCTGGCCTTACATTATACCACCTCAAGAGTCATCTTCAGGTATTAACAATCAAGTATTTATTTCACTGTTTCATTTTCTTGATCTACAAGAAAGAAGGGGAAACCATCCTAATCCACAAAAAAAATTAAAGTTCACACCTTTCATTACAATTTTGGGGTCTGGGGGATAAGGGTTGGTTTTTCTTATTATGTAAGTGTGACCTACACATACTAAATATATACCAATTCCATTTTGCTTGTTTTGTCTAACAGAAGTATAGGCTTAGCAAGAATATGCATGGACATGCTAATAGTGGGACCAGCAAAATTGGTAAGAAGACTAATCTGTTTAAGGTCCTCTTAGGATACTTTCCATTTACATGCAATTTGAGAATGAGAGAGTATTTTTTCTTGTTAATCTCTTCAAAGTATAAGATTTAACTCAATGTTTGGGCAATTAATGGTATTGTATAGGTACAGTTGCAGTGGCAGGAGAGAGAATATCTGAAGTAAATGGAACTCATATGAACAATATGAACATTGGTCCGCAATTAAATAAGTAAGAACAATATAAGTGAATTCTCTTATAAACTATCCACATTAAGATTTACACTAACTTAGGGAATTCTCAATTCCAGAGGATTACATATAAGTGAAACACTACAGATGCAAATCGAAGTGCAGAGAAGGCTACATGAGCAGCTCGAGGTAAGGCACACTTTTAAACTGTTGATAGAGAAAAACCCGGAATAAAATGCATTTTCTGCTTTTATTATTTTTTTTTTAAACATCAGTAGTAATTAAATATGTTCAAATTTCATTGATTACATGGAAAGAGGTGTACCAACTGTGATAGGGAAAATGGAAATTGAGGAGTTCATAATTTGCAAACTTTCAGTAGATGCACTAATTTGGGAAGGAAAAGCATCTCTACACCAGAAAAGTTGAATTATGCACACCATAATTTTTATTGTAATTGATACACATGGTTGCATTTAGTATTGATACAGAGTTGCATTTAATATAGATGAAGTGAAAATATGTACATGCAAAGAACTCGAAGGAGAAGAGCCAAGAAGGCATTAAAACATAAATAATGGCAAGAGTCATACTTCATATAATAAACAAACAAGCTGATCAACTTGTATCACTAGAGGAAAGAAACTTGCTCAATAGTCTTGATAATTTCAGTACTGTCATATTTGCATTATCTATTCTGTTGCAGCATGTCTTTTCAATTAATTTTGTATCATTGTGAACTTATATATATAGCAGCATTCTGATGATTTGTTGTGAACCAAACCAGGTTCAGAGACACTTGCAACTTCGTATTGAGGCTCAAGGAAAATACCTACAGGCAGTGCTGGAAAAAGCCCAGGAGACACTAGGAAGACAGAACTTAGGGACAGTGGGACTTGAAGCTGCCAAAGTTCAACTCTCTGAACTGGTGTGCAAGGTATCCACCCAATGCTTGAACTCTGCCTTTACAGAGCTGAAAGAACTACAGGGATTGTGCCCCCAGCAAACACAAACAACCCAGCCCACTGATTGCTCAATGGACAGCTGTCTCACCTCCTGTGAAGGATCTAAGAAGGACCAAGAGATACACAACAGTGGGATGGGGCTAAGAGCTAGCTATAATGGCAGACCACTATTGGAAGCAAAAGAGATTGCAGAAGAGCCCATGCTACAACAGAAGACTCAACTTAAGTGGTGTGAGGACCTGAAAGAGAATAACATGTTTCTTTCCTCAACAAGCAAGGATGCAGAGAAAAGAATGTTTTCTGTAGAAAGAAGGTCTAGTGACTTATCCATGAGCATTGGACTTCAACAAGAAAAATGGATTGATGGAAATGGCAACTCTGACAAAAGATTTAAAGGAAGAAACAAAGATGACAGCTTTCTAGACTGTACAAACAACAGGGCTGATTCCGCTAAAGTAGACAGTGAGAAAGTTTCTCAAGACTATAGACTGCCCTACTTTGCAGCAAGACTCGACCTAAATGCCCATGATGATAATGATGCTTCTTCAAGTTGCAAACAGTTTGACTTGAATGGTTTTAGCTGGAGTTAAGAGGGTTCACAGAAAGTGAAGGGATAAAAGAATATACTGCAATTTCAGTTTCATACCAAAGGATAGACAGCATTGTAGCATGCCTCTCTGTTCAGGCAGTTGGCCAGGAAAGAAATTGTTCAATCTGAATGCAATAAGTTGCAGGACAAAGCTAGAATGCATTTAGAACTACATAGCAAGTAGCTCAGGCAGGATGTGATATCTTATATATGATTGAGAGTTCCAAGATTACAAGCAGAAGAAAAAATTCTTGATGAAGATGGCTTATGCAAATTTAACTCAAAACTTGTGCATCAACACATAAGAAATGAAATTCACATGTTTCAGATGGAGTGAAAAATGGATTGGACATACAGAGCTTCTAGCTAGTTTTGTAATTCATCATTCATGGGGAAAAAGGGAACAACCCAACATTGAATAATTACTTATTCATTTCTGGTTTATTAATTTTGTAGAAACTTGTAACAAATTTTTTTAAAAAAACTCCATTAGCATGTCAAGTGCGGGAAAAATATAAAAACTTTAAAGCAAGATAAAAGAAACAGAAATGTTTGTGGGAAAATCCACATCGATCCGAATAGTCAATCACAGCTCGACACGTGGTTGGTCAACATCCACCTCGGAGTTGACTCTCAGTGGTCAAACTTTGACCCCCACGTCATCATCACTCAGCATCGCCTCTGCCAGCTCGGACCGGATCTCCACACCGGGCCCTCCATGTTTGGTCCGAGCCGAACCGATGATCTTCTAAGGGATCGAGTGTCCATCTCCCCACAATCATCCCGGTTCGGCTCGGCTCGGCACAGGAGATGGTCTCCTTCGAGTTCTGGCGTCGACCAGTTAGGGCTCGGGAAGACCCCAATCTATGGGACCGGCTCGGCCTGGAATCCCATATCCGATCCGACCACACATGGATTTCGTGTCTTCGCATGAGAACATGCGTTCGTATCGGCTCGGCTCGGCTCTCCGCCGCCATTCCCAGGAAGATCACGCTGGGACGAACCGCCTCACTTGAATGCACCTGACACAATCTTCTGACAGATAGAATATCAGGCTTGCATTCATGACTACTGGAGCAGTCTGCCTGAACCTTCCAACCTTGCATTTAATGGGGCATTCAATGCAGCATTGAATGCTGAGGAAGCAAGCAGCTGAGCATGCGACTAGGTCTGACCAGGTGCGTGGGTCTCTGGCAACCATTCATCCACATGCAGGTATCTTACTCATTAAGGTTTCCTTTGCTTATATATATCAACCCATAGGTGCAAAACCACTACTACGCATCTACACACAAAAACACTTACACAAAATTTCCACTCACCAAAGAGTTTACCCAACTTGCTGAGAATAACCCAGAACATTTGCCTTGTTCTTCCTATTCTCCCAAGTTCATCCTCTTTTCTTCCTCATCCACCATCAGACACCATCGCTGATTTCATCATCGGAGTGTGTTTGGCTGGTACCACACCGGTCCATCTCCTCTGATATTGTTTCTTTTGTAGGAAGATCTCAACCAACATCCACTTCATCATCCAGCAAAGCACCTGATCAGCCAGATCAGCTTATCTAAGTTGTTGCATCTACCTTACGAGAATTTGCATCAACAGATTGGCGCCGTCTGTGGGAATTGACTTCAGCCGTTGTGTTCACCACCGCAAGCGCTAAGCTCTTCCTTCACGTGAGTCATCATGACTACCATCTTTCGGGACACTAGCTCTTCCTCAGGAACATCTCAGAATGATGAACAACATCAGCCTGAGACGCCTGAGAAAACGAGGGGAGCACAACTCCCCAGGACATCAAAGTCCAAAGGTCCCTCGAAAATCCGAGCTGCCCATAAACTCCTTAAGGAGAGCCGGCGACATCTAGCCGCAGAGAATGCACTCCTGAAGCAGAATAATGAGCTGCTTGCAAAACAGGCCGAGCTGGCAGGCGAACTTGCACGCCATCGTGCTCAGCTCGAGAACAGTGGGGGATCGGGCTTCCGATCGCGTCGGACCCGAACCGAGCAGGAGGTCCTTTCACCATCTCCTTCTCGGCAAAGTACTCCTGCCGAGCCGAACGACCAGACCGATCGGCAGGACTCGCATCACGTCTTCCCGGGCTTCGAGGACATGCCCCCGGCCGAACAGGCCGAGTGCCTGAACGCCCACCGTCTTCTTCAGCAAAAACGGGCGGCTTTCGGGAAGCGTGCCCCCAAGAATTCGAGCGGAGACCGTGCCGACCCGAATACAAACCAACGACCCCCGGCCCAATCCAGATTAGGAGCCAACAGTCCAGCCGGCTCGGCCGAAACCAGGGTCCCGATTGGGGATAGGCTCGGCCCCATCACCAGCCAGGATCCTTCCCCATCAGGAGCTCACTCAGGGAGACGGTCGGTGAGCGACCGACTGGGATCGACTATGATCATGTCGGATCGACGACCGGTGAGCGAGAGGATCACTCGCCAGCCGGTGAGTGAGAGACTCGGTAACCAGGCCGAATGCTCAGGGGAAAATGCGGCCGAGCCGACCCCGCCCGATGTGGAAAATCTTGTCCGGACTCTGGTCCAGGACCAAATCCGGAGCGTCCACGATCGGCTCGGCCACGTCGAGGTCTCCAGGGGGTACACCGGTAGGGCCGACCACGGAGAGGAACTCCCCCTCCCGTACACCAGCAGAATCCTGGATGCTGAGGTCTCCCGCGACACCAAACCCCCCAAGATGGATCAGTACGATGGGACCAAGGATCCCTACGACCATCTTGACAGCTTCAGATATGCCATGGAGGCCCGCCAGGCATCTGAAGCCACGAAGTGCAGAATCTTCCCTTCGACCTTGAAGGGCTCGGCTCGGGGATGGTTCCGAACTCTCCAACCGAACTCCATCGACTCCTTCTCCGACCTCCGAAGGGCCTTCCTGGCGAGATATCGGGTTGTATCCGAACGACTCTACAACTTGAACGATATGTCGCTTGTTAAGCAGCAGGAAGGGGAGAGCCTCAAGGCCTACCTGATTCGCTTCAACATCGAGTATACGAAGTGTGACGATTGCGACGATAGGTCAGCTAAGAACGCCCTCATGCAAGGTCTGCACGCCGGGGGACTCCGCTCCCACCTAATGAGGAATCCTCCCTCCACTTACGATGAGCTCTCTGCCGAAGCCACTAAGTGGGCGAGGGCTGAGGAGTGGGATGCTCAGGTGGAGGCCCTGAATCCCAGGCCGACCTCGGCCAAGAGGAAGGAGGGAGAGGTCGCAACTCCCAAACCCCAGGTCCAATCCAAGAAGACCAGGACCGAGGAGCCACGCCAACTTTTGGGCAAGGGACCCAAATTTGTCCAGTACACGGAGTATACTCCCCTCAACGCTGGTCTGGAGACGATCTATTCCAAGATCAAAGACCAACTCCCGGCTGCCAGGGAGATCAAGGGACCACCCCCAGACAAAATCAAGGAGGGCGTCTTCTGCAAGTACCACTCCAATCACGGCCACGTCACGGGTGATTGCTACGCCCTCCGCGACGGAATTGAGACTCTTGCCCGGGCGGGTAAGATCAACCAATTCCTGGCCGGCGGGCCTAGGGTACCCAAGGCCGCGCTGAAGAAGCCCACCAACACCATCGAGGTCCAGGATGCTGCAATCGGATCGATCGGCGGAGGGCCAACCTTCGTGGGAAGCTCTAACCGATCCCATAAAGAGTATGTCAGGCAAGCGGCTCAAGCTCACGAGTCCCTGTCGATCCAGGCAGGTCAGCCCAGCACTTCCAAAAGACAGCGGAAGGACTGGGCGCCGGTCACCTTTGAGCCGAACGAGGCAAACGAGATCATCTTCCCCCACTATGATCCGGTCGTCATAGTGGCTGAGGTGGCCGGGACAACCATCGCGCGCTCCTTCGTCGATGGAGGGAGCTCAGTCAACATCCTCTACCACTCTGCGTTCGCGCAGATGGGCATCGGCGAGGATAAGCTGGAGACCGATACACCTGCCTTGGTCGGATTCGGGGGAGAAGTGGTTCAGCCCCTCGGACACATTTACCTTCCCCTTTCGCTCGGGAAGGGACCGATCAAGAAGACCTGCATGACGTACTTCATTGTCGTCAAGCGGCCGTCAGCCTACAACATCATTCTGGGCAGACCGGCTCTGGTCGACCTTGACTGCATCGTCCATTATGCCAACCTCCTCATCAAATGTCCGGTGGGCGACGACTGCATTGTCATCCAGGGGGATCAGTGCTCGGCTCGGTCTTGCTACGCCGCTTCGATCAAGCAGAAAGGTCAGCTGCCGAACTCGCAGGAACTCGACTCCATCGCTGATTCGGGCAGGTGGCCGAGGGCGGAGACATTCGATTTCACTTCCGAGCCGAACCCAGAATCTCGGCCCCTTCCCGCCGAGGCCTGGGAGGAAGTGCCGATCTCGGCCGAGACACCGGATCGGCTCGTCCGAGTGGGGACTCAGATCAGCCCCGAGCAACGTTCTGCCATCATTGACTTCCTCCGTGCCAATGCGGAAGTGTTCGCCTGGTCTTACGATGACATGCCAGGCATATCGTCTGACGTGATCACCCACAGGCTGAACACCGATCCGGGATGCAAACCGGTCCGTCAGAAGAGGAGGTCATACGATCCGGTCCGATACGCCGCCATGGCTGAAGAGGTAACCAAGTTGCAAAACAACGGGTTCATCCGGGAGGTCAATTATCCCGACTGGCTTGCCAACGTGGTCATGGTGAAGAAGAACAACGGAAAGTGGAGGATGTGCGTGGACTTCACCGATCTGAACAGGGCTTGTCCCAAGGATAGTTTTCCCTTGCCCAGAATAGATCAGCTCGTCGATGCAACGGCAGGACATCAGCTCCTCAGCTTCATGGACGCCTACTCTGGATACAACCAGATCCTGATGCATAAGTCCGACCAGGAAGGCACATCTTTCATAACGGATCGCGGCATGTACTGTTACAAGGTCATGCCCTTCGGACTCAAAAACGCCGGAGCCACCTACCAAAGGCTGGTCAACCACATGTTCAGATCTTCCATCGGCAAATCCGTAGAGGTTTACGTGGATGACATGCTGGTCAAAAGCATCAAGGCGGACGATCACGTCAAGGACCTCTCAGACATGTTCGGAGTCCTAAAAGAGTATCAGATGCGGCTGAACCCAGCCAAATGTGTCTTTGGAGTTCGGTCCGGCAAGTTCCTTGGCTACCTGGTCAGCCAACGGGGGATTGAGGCCAACCCGGAGAAGATCCAGGCCTTGATCAACATGAAGTCTCCAAGGACACGCAAGGAAATCCAGAGTCTGACTGGAAGAGTCGCCGCCCTGAACCAGTTCATCTCGAAGTCCACTGACCGGTGCCTCCCTTTCTTCAAAGCCTTAAGGGGAGCAGGGAAGAGCATAGAATGGACCCCCCAATGCGAGCAGGCCTTTCAAGATCTGAAAAGGCACATGGGGGAACCTCCCATCTTATCCAAACCAGAGGAAGGTTGTGACGCCCCGAAACTGGGAACACCACAGCGGCACCCGTCTTAAAGATCCTGAGACTATAATACCCCTTACCCCGAGTATTATATTCCCAAGCTCTCTAAAACGAGTTAAGCCCTTTTTATTGAAGAACCCGGGTTGGATCAGAGTAGTAAAAATACAGCGAAAGAAATTACTGAAAATACCTCATATTATAAATAACAGTAAAGAGTACCAACCCGTGAGGGTTATGTGTTTCAAATACACTAACCCTAATGCTACAAAATAAAACAGTAGATAAACAGATATGTCAGGATAGTCCAACCCACGCCAGAGTAATTCAGTCTTCAACAAAGTGGTGCAACAAATTGGACTCATGGATAGCCATTGGGATATGCCACCTACGAGGATGAAAGAGAAACACCACCACAGATCCAAAGAAAGGATCTAAACTAGATAGCAAGACTGAAACTGACAAGCTGCAAGTGCCACACCCACGACCTCAATCTTGGTCTCCAACAACTGGATTATCTGCACTCACAAGAGTACAGTAGGGGGTAAGCGTCACATACGTTCATCGCTTCCCCTCGAGGGAAAATCCTGGTTAGGTTTGAAAGCAATACTCGAAGATATAGGATTTCAAGGAAAACAGTTTAAAAGCAATGCACACCCAAAAACAGGGTATCAATATCAATAATATTGTAACCAAAGCCAGTAATGATAAAGATAATTATGCCAATAATCAGTGAGTAAAGCCTTTGCATGCTCATACATCTTTTTCAGTGAAAATCCTTCCTGTCACGTGACATAGTTCAGAAACATACCTGCGACCGATCACATACAGGCCAACCACCAGTATCGGAAATTCAACCACCACCTCGATACTGTGGTGAGAGTATCCATTTACCTGGTAATACCACATTGGTTAGCCTCCCCAGAAGGACATTCGACTAACCAGTCCGTACTTACCCCTCCGGAGGTTTAGGGGATCGAAACCCAAGGTCACAACACGTGCCCGTTACTCTCAGGTCGTCCAAGGTATCACACAGAAAATCACACAAATATGCCATACAAAAATCATGCACATTCTCTGTGAAAGACATTTTCATATACATATAGTACGAAAATAGGCAGGAAATCCATTAACCGGGATATGGTACCTTCCCCCTACCTGCTTTACCAAAGTGTGTCCCTTGCCTGATCCCTTTCCTGTGTCTGGGTCCCACTTGTACCTGTTGGGAAACTGGAGATCCGAATCCGACGACAGCTATTAGGAACGTACTAAACGTACTCTCGGCCTTGTCTGTTAAGACCAGGTAAAATTTAGAGGTTTGGCACTAGCGTAACTTGCTAGGCTTCTCTAAATTCTTGATCCGGCATGACCCTGCTCCCCGAGGCAGACAGTCATGTCAGACCGTGTGGTTTCTAAGTTTATTTTAATTTATTGTCGAGGAGGTTGATCAGATATGAACCTTACAACGTGACCAGGTCAGTGCATGGGGAAACTGAGGGAGCTCTGGCTCAGTACCCAACGCATGTATGCTCATGGACTGACCTTAGTCATCACGTTATTTGGTTACCACTGATATGGCCTCAATATTTATTAAGTTCATTTAATAACAACAGTTAAACGGTGTTTCGTCTATAACCACCACTTAAACAACAGCAAATCAAATAAGCTGGGTTAAGGGTATACCTGTTGAAGACTTCCCACGAGCAGAGTCTCGGTACTACTAGACTTGCTAAATAATAAGATTAAAATAGCCTAATTAACAAGAGATTTATTTAACAAAATTTTAGCAGAAATTCGACAGGGATCAAGAAATTACCTATGGAGCTCAGAAATGATTTTTTTTAAAACTTCACCAAAACATAGCCTTCACACTACTAGAATTGAAGAGCTCGTCGCCACGATCGCGTAGGCGAAATCGGATCGTCGATCGGAGCTCCAGAACTCAAGATAAACTCAAAACAAAATTGAAGAAGAGAGAGAAAGGAGGAGAGAGGAGAGAGAAGCTCTCTCTTGGGAAGCGTGCGGCTGAAATGAATGAAGAACCAGCTGAGTTCACGCCACTATTTATAGGAAGAGTGAGTGAGTCAACTCGGTTGACTCATCCGAGTTGACTGGGTTGACTCAAGTCAACCGTCATAACTTTGACCAATGAGAACTTGACACGTGGCGAAGGCTTTGACACTTGGCTGCACATGCAGCCATCAGATCTTGCTGCCATGCATCGTTGGACGCTCCAGATCGTGCCACGTGGCGCGATCTGGTGTTTTTCCTATATTTCTTAACTTCAAAAATTAATTAAAAATAGCTCGGGACTCGGAAAAATACCCCGAAAAATACTACGGACTCGTATCGACTAGTACTAATTAACTATGAGGTCAAATTACCAATTTGCCCTTTAGAAAAATTTTGAAAATTTCAAGCTCCACAAACTAAGATAAAATGCTTTTAAAAATGAAATTTTGGGAAATTCATAAAATAATCTCCCGGACTCGGAATAATACGAGACTTGCTCCGTTGGGTTCGTGAGTAAAAGTACCACCTTCTAAAGGTCTAACTTGGGTCAAAACTCTAGTCAAAGTTGGTCAAACAATTAAAGCTTAAGGGAAAAATACGATTTTCCGCCAAACAAATTTCTAGAAAAATTCTAGAAATTAAAGAAAAATTCCAAAATAAATTTGGAAAATTTTGGGTCTCACATCCTCCCCTACTTAGAAAAAATCTCGTCCTCGAGATTACCTGAGTTCACTGAAGAGATGCGGGTATCTCTTCCTCATGTCGGATTCCAGTTCCCATGTCGCTTCCTCGACTCCATGGCGCTGCCACTGAACTTTTACAAGTGGTACCTTCCTATTCCTGAGTTGTTTCGTCTCGTAAGCTAAAATAGAAACAGGTCCTTCCACATAAGACACGTTTGGTTCGAGCGGTAAACCAATCCAAGGCATCACTTGAGGGATGTCAGGCACACTCTTTTTCAACTGGGACACATGGAATACGTTATGTATGTATGCTAACTGAGGCGGCAACTCCAACCTGTAAGCAACTTTCCCGACACGTTCCAAAACCTTGAACGGTCCAATATACCTGGGTGCCAACTTGCCTCGCATACCAAACCGAAATGTACCCTTCAAAGGACTAACTTTTAGAAACACCAAGTCCTCAACTTGAAATTCCAAAGGCTTCCTCCTTCGATCAGCGTACGATTTCTGCCTACTCTGGGCGGTTTCTAGTCGTTTCTTGACTATCTTGACCTTTTCGGTCGTTTCTTTAATCACTTCAGGACCTAGAACAACTCGGTCCTCAACATCGGCCCAACAGAGTGGCGAACGACATGGCCTTCCGTAAAGTGCTTCGTACGGTGCCATCTTGAGACTGCTTTGATAACTATTGTTATACACGAACTCGGCGAGCGGTAAGTACTCACTCCACTTACCTCTGAAATCTAGAACACAGGCTCGCAACATATCTTCCAGTATCTGAATAACTCTTTCAGATTGCCCATCCGTCTGCGGATGATAGGCACTGCTAAGATTCAACTGAGTGCCTAATTCAGATTGTAACTTCCGCCATAATCGAGACGTAAATCGGGGATCTCGATCGGAAACAATCGTCTTCGGAATACCATGCAATCGAACAATCCATTCGACATAGAGATCAGCAAAATAATCAACGGGTGAGTTCATCTTGACCGGCAAGAAATGAGCTGACTTCGTGAGTCTGTCCACGATAACCCAAATACCATTGTGCCCTTTTGTATTTCTCGGCAGATCGGTGATGAAATCCATAGTAACACAATCCCACTTCCACTCTGGAGTAGGTAACGGTTGCAACAATCCAGACGGCTTCTGGTGTTCGGCTTTCACTTGTTGGCAGGTCACACAGTGATTAACAAAATCAGCCACGTCTCTTTTCATACCTTTCCACCAGTATCTTCGTTTCAAATCTTGATACATTTTCGTTCCTCCAGGGTGCATAGCAAAACTGGTAGAATGAGCTTCGTTCAGAATCCGTTGTCTTGTTTCTTTCCTGTTTGGCACAACTATTCGGCCTCTGTATCTCAAACTTCCATCAGAATGTACCTTCCATTCCCCAGGTGCATCTCCTGAGTATACCTCTTTCTTTTTCTGTTGTATCTCTAGATCCTCTTCTTGTTCTTGAACTAATTCTTGCTCCAATTGGGGCTCAATCTGCATACTTGCAATCCTTCCATCATGGCGTACGTTGACTTTGTACTGATCCAAAGTCTGTAGGATCTCCCGTTCAGCCATCAATAAACTGGCTAGAGTGTTTTTCTTCCTGCTCAGTGCATCAGCTACTTTGTTGGCTTTTCCTGGATGATACTGTAATTCAAAATCATAATCTTTAAGATACTCCATCCAGCGTCGTTGTCGCAAATTCAGATCTCTCTGAGTGAATATATGCTTGAGGCTCTTGTGATCTGAGAAAACAGTGAATCGGCCTCCATACAAGTAGCATCTCCAGATTTTTAGAGCGTGTACAACAGCGGCTAACTCCAAATCATGAGTTGGATAATTCTTTTCATATTCCTTCAACTGTCTTGAGGCATAGGCTATCACTCGCCCATTCTGCATCAGTACACATCCGACTCCTATTATGGACGCGTCGGTGTAGACTTCATAAGGATCTTCATTGTTGGGTAAGACTAACACTGGGGCAGTTGTCAGTCGTTTCTTGAGCTCTTGGAATGCTTCTTCACACTTCTCGTTCCATTCAAACTTGAATCCTTTTCTGAGTAGTCGAGTCATCGGGGTAGCAATCTTGGAAAAACCTTCTACAAACCTTCTGTAATAACCTGCTAATCCAAGAAAACTACGGACTTCTGTCATGCTCTTCGGTTGTTCCCAATTCAAAACTGCTTCGATCTTCTTGGGATCAGGAGATAATCCTTTTTCTGAGATGATGTGGCCAAGGAACTGTACCTCTTTCAGCCAAAATTCACATTTTGACTTCTTGGCGTAAAGTTGCTTTTGAAGTAATGTCTGTAGAACAATTCTCAGATGCTCTTCATGCTCTTCCTTACTCTTGGAGTAAATCAGGATGTCGTCGATGAAGACAATAACAAATTTGTCCAAGTATGGACGGAATGCTCGGTTCATCAGGTCCATGAATGCGGCAGGTGCATTTGTCAATCCAAACGGCATCACAACGAACTCATAATGTCCGTATCTGGTACGAAAAGCAGTCTTTGGGACGTCTTCGTCTCGAACTCTGAGTTGATGGTAGCCGGATCTGAGATCAATCTTTGAGAAGTACTTCGCTCCACTAAGTTGATCAAATAGCTCGTCAATTCTAGGCAATGGATACTTGTTCTTTATTGTGACTTGGTTCAGCTTCCGGTAGTCTATGCAGAGTCGCAATGTTCCATCATGCTTTTTGGCGAATAGAACAGGGGCTCCCCATGGTGATATACTTTCTCTGATAAAGCCCTTCTCCTTCAAGTCGTCTAATTGCTTCTTCAGCTCCACCATCTCAGCTGGTGCCATGCGGTAGGGCGGGATTGAAATAGGTTGAGTGCCTGGTACAAGTTCAATCTTGAATTCTACTTCTCTTGTTGGTGGGATTCCGGGCAGATCTTCTGGAAAAACGTCTGGGTATTCGTCTACCACTGGTATTGGTTTATCTTCCTTCTGCTTGGCTTGTGTGGAAAGGATGAGTGAATAGCATAGCATAACTCTCTTGCTTTTGAAACAAACTCTCAGCAATGGGTTGATGGGTTGTAGCGGTTTGTGCAATCGGATGATCACCTCTTCTCTGTTACTCGTGACTACCTTCACTTTTCTTTTTTCACAATCGATATGTGCCTGATTTTCTTGTAACCAATCCATTCCTAGAATAAGGTCGTAGTAATCCATGTTCAAAGGGTATAGGTTTGCTGTCAAGACTCGGCCTTGGACTACTAGTTGGCAAGATTGGTAAATTCTATCTACCTCGGTTGTTGTTCCAATGGGTGTACTCATGTGGATGGTTTCAGCTAAAGGTTCAGCATGCAATCCTAATTTCTCAGTAAAGCTAACAGAGACAAATGAATGTGAAGCACCCGTATCAAACAAGATTCTAACTTCAGTATTAAAGAGCAGTATAGTACCGTCAAGTGGGGCTTCTTCCTGGTTAGCTCTTACTGCAAAAACTCGTCCTCCTCTAGCTGGTTATGGTCTTCCTCCGCCACCTCTTCCTTGTCCTCCACGATTGTTGGGTTGCGGTGGTGCCTGTTGCAATGGTTGAGCTCTAAATGGTTGTGGTGCAGCCTGTATCTGTGGTTGTGGCCTGGGGGCATTCTGCTGTGTTCTAGTAGGACAATCATTTCTGTAGTGACCTTCACCTCTACACTGGAAACAAATTTGAAGTCTAGTCCTCTTCCAGTTTCTTTGGTTTCGGGAGGGTCCTCCCCTCTGAAAATTTCTTCTTTTTCCTAGTCTTGTTCCCTCAGACCTCGCAATTTCCCCTTTCTGTCTAGTTGCAAGGAAATCCTGCTCCTGAGCATAAGCAGCATTGACCACATCTTTGAAAACTGTAAACCTTTGACTTGCCAAGTATTGGCGAATCCCGTTCTTCAGACCTTGCAGAAATCTGACAGTCTTTGCCTTCTCATCATTCATGGTAGATGGGACGAAACGTCCAAGTTCAGTAAACTTTCCCACGTATTCAGAAACAGTCATGTTTCCCTGCTCTAGATCCATGAATTCCTTCATCTTTGTCATCTGCAGTGGCTCGGGAAAATATCTGTCGTAGAACAATTCCCTAAATCCTTCCCAAGTCATAGTGTTAATATTTTCTCGGTGCCTAATGCATCTCCACCATCCGTCAGCTTCGCCTTCAAACACATGTGTAGCTAGCCAGATCTTGTACTCATCTGGTGCGTTAATCGACTCGAGCTTCTTCTCGATGTGCGTAACCCAATTCTCAGCTAAATCGGGTTCGGAACTTTCGTGAAACTTCATCGGCTTAGTCCTAAGGAAACGATCTAAGTACTCGCCTCGTCGCTTATCTTCACGTTCAGCGGGAGTGAGACGGTTACCAGCTTGTTGAGCAAAGAAAGCCTGCATAAATTCAGCCATTTGTTGCGGGTCGAACCGATTATTGGCATTACTGTTAGTTCGATCGAAACGGGGCGGCATCTTGTCAGCAAGACTGAAAACAAATAAGGGAATGATTGACACAAATAATAGAAGGAACAAAAGTGTTTCAAGGGAAAGACTTATCGAAGGATGTGTTTGGTTGGAAACTTCGAAGGAATCTGCTGAATCGGCTCTGGGTTGGCATATCCTGCATATTAGTAAAAATAATCTACTAACAATCTTACAAAGTTATTTATTTATTTATTTATTATTATTATTATTTTTTTTATAGGTCGTACCGCTCTGATACCACTTTTTCTGTGACGCCCCGAAACTGGGAACACCACAGCGGCACCCGTCTTAAAGATCCTGAGACTATAATACCCCTTACCCCGAGTATTATATTCCCAAGCTCTCTAAAACGAGTTAAGCCCTTTTTATTGAAGAACCCGGGTTGGATCAGAGTAGTAAAAATACAGCGAAAGAAATTACTGAAAATACCTCATATTATAAATAACAGTAAAGAGTACCAACCCGTGAGGGTTATGTGTTTCAAATACACTAACCCTAATGCTACAAAATAAAACAGTAGATAAACAGATATGTCAGGATAGTCCAACCCACGCCAGAGTAATTCAGTCTTCAACAAAGTGGTGCAACAAATTGGACTCATGGATAGCCATTGGGATATGCCACCTACGAGGATGAAAGAGAAACACCACCACAGATCCAAAGAAAGGATCTAAACTAGATAGCAAGACTGAAACTGACAAGCTGCAAGTGCCACACCCACGACCTCAATCTTGGTCTCCAACAACTGGATTATCTGCACTCACAAGAGTACAGTAGGGGGTAAGCGTCACATACGTTCATCGCTTCCCCTCGAGGGAAAATCCTGGTTAGGTTTGAAAGCAATACTCGAAGATATAGGATTTCAAGGAAAACAGTTTAAAAGCAATGCACACCCAAAAACAGGGTATCAATATCAATAATATTGTAACCAAAGCCAGTAATGATAAAGATAATTATGCCAATAATCAGTGAGTAAAGCCTTTGCATGCTCATACATCTTTTTCAGTGAAAATCCTTCCTGTCACGTGACATAGTTCAGAAACATACCTGCGACCGATCACATACAGGCCAACCACCAGTATCGGAAATTCAACCACCACCTCGATACTGTGGTGAGAGTATCCATTTACCTGGTAATACCACATTGGTTAGCCTCCCCAGAAGGACATTCGACTAACCAGTCCGTACTTACCCCTCCGGAGGTTTAGGGGATCGAAACCCAAGGTCACAACACGTGCCCGTTACTCTCAGGTCGTCCAAGGTATCACACAGAAAATCACACAAATATGCCATACAAAAATCATGCACATTCTCTGTGAAAGACATTTTCATATACATATAGTACGAAAATAGGCAGGAAATCCATTAACCGGGATATGGTACCTTCCCCCTACCTGCTTTACCAAAGTGTGTCCCTTGCCTGATCCCTTTCCTGTGTCTGGGTCCCACTTGTACCTGTTGGGAAACTGGAGATCCGAATCCGACGACAGCTATTAGGAACGTACTAAACGTACTCTCGGCCTTGTCTGTTAAGACCAGGTAAAATTTAGAGGTTTGGCACTAGCGTAACTTGCTAGGCTTCTCTAAATTCTTGATCCGGCATGACCCTGCTCCCCGAGGCAGACAGTCATGTCAGACCGTGTGGTTTCTAAGTTTATTTTAATTTATTGTCGAGGAGGTTGATCAGATATGAACCTTACAACGTGACCAGGTCAGTGCATGGGGAAACTGAGGGAGCTCTGGCTCAGTACCCAACGCATGTATGCTCATGGACTGACCTTAGTCATCACGTTATTTGGTTACCACTGATATGGCCTCAATATTTATTAAGTTCATTTAATAACAACAGTTAAACGGTGTTTCGTCTATAACCACCACTTAAACAACAGCAAATCAAATAAGCTGGGTTAAGGGTATACCTGTTGAAGACTTCCCACGAGCAGAGTCTCGGTACTACTAGACTTGCTAAATAATAAGATTAAAATAGCCTAATTAACAAGAGATTTATTTAACAAAATTTTAGCAGAAATTCGACAGGGATCAAGAAATTACCTATGGAGCTCAGAAATGATTTTTTTTAAAACTTCACCAAAACATAGCCTTCACACTACTAGAATTGAAGAGCTCGTCGCCACGATCGCGTAGGCGAAATCGGATCGTCGATCGGAGCTCCAGAACTCAAGATAAACTCAAAACAAAATTGAAGAAGAGAGAGAAAGGAGGAGAGAGGAGAGAGAAGCTCTCTCTTGGGAAGCGTGCGGCTGAAATGAATGAAGACCCAGCTGAGTTCACGCCACTATTTATAGGAAGAGTGAGTGAGTCAACTCGGTTGACTCATCCGAGTTGACTGGGTTGACTCAAGTCAACCGTCATAACTTTGACCAATGAGAACTTGACACGTGGCGAAGGCTTTGACACTTGGCTGCACATGCAGCCATCAGATCTTGCTGCCATGCATCGTTGGACGCTCCAGATCGTGCCACGTGGCGCGATCTGGTGTTTTTCCTATTTTATTTTTCTTTTTCCTATATTTCTTAACTTCAAAAATTAATTAAAAATAGCTCGGGACTCGGAAAAATACCCCGAAAAATACTACGGACTCGTATCGACTAGTACTAATTAACTATGAGGTCAAATTACCAATTTGCCCTTTAGAAAAATTTTGAAAATTTCAAGCTCCACAAACTAAGATAAAATGCTTTTAAAAATGAAATTTTGGGAAATTCATAAAATAATCTCCCGGACTCGGAATAATACGAGACTTGCTCCGTTGGGTTCGTGAGTAAAAGTACCACCTTCTAAAGGTCTAACTTGGGTCAAAACTCTAGTCAAAGTTGGTCAAACAATTAAAGCTTAAGGGAAAAATACGATTTTCCGCCAAACAAATTTCTAGAAAAATTCTAGAAATTAAAGAAAAATTCCAAAATAAATTTGGAAAATTTTGGGTCTCACAAAGGTGAAGAACTTTTCCTCTACCTTTCTGTCTCTGACTCGGCTCTTAGTTCAGTTCTAGTGAGAGAGATCGGCGGTGTACAACACCCCGTCTTCTATACGAGCCGAGCCCTCGCCGATGCCGAGACCAGGTATCCAAAATTCGAGAAGATGGCTCTCGCCCTGGTTAGCTCGGCTCGGAAATTAAGGCCCTACTTCCAGGCTCATTCCATCGTTGTCTTGACGGACCAGCCGCTCAGACAAATCCTGGCAAAACCAGAGACTTCGGGTCGGCTCATCAAGTGGTCAATCGAGCTCGGCGAGTTTGACATCATCTACCGTCCCAGGACGGCCATCAAAGGTCAGGCCATGTCGGACTTCATCTGTGAGTCGACCACCTCGACGGAGGATCCACCGCGCACCGACGCTATGCCAACGGCGTCCGATCCGAACACAATCGGCGAACACGACCAGGTTGATCTCCTCACCTGGACCCTCTATGTGGACGGATCTTCCAACGCCATGGGAAGCGGAGCCGGGCTTGTTCTGATTTCCCCAGAACAAGTTGTGATGGAGTATGCTCTTCGCTTCAGATTTCAAGCATCCAACAATGAAGCAGAGTATGAGGCACTCATCGCCGGGCTCAGATTGGCAAAGAAGCTTGGCGCCACCAAACTAAACATCTTCAGCGACTCCCAACTAATCGTCAATCAGATATTGGGAGAGTATGAGACTCGGGAGCCCAGCATGACTGCCTATCTCGAGAAGACCCGTTTGCTGCTCGGGAACTTCCGCGAATACAAAATATCCCAAATCCCGAGGGCAGAAAACTGCAGGGCAGACGCCTTGGCGCGCCTGGCTTCGGCCACAGACACCGGATCCGCTAGGCACGTTCCAGTTGAAATCCTGGACAGACCTAGCACCGCCGAAAACGAAGTCACCGTCATGCAGACCGAAGCCGAGCCGAACTGGATGACGCCGATCATCAACTACTTGGTCTCCGGGATCCTTCCCCCAGAAAGGGACAAGGCACGTCTCATCAAGACGAGGTCGGCTCGGTTCAGCATGATCAACGGTCAGCTCTACAAAAGGAGTTTCTCCCTGCCCTACTTGCGGTGCGTCACTCCCCAAGAAGGTCAGGATGTGCTGAGAGAAATCCACGAGGGGATATGCGGAAACCACTCTGGAGGAAGAGCCCTTGCCTACAAGACGATCAGACAGGGTTACTTCTGGCCAACGCTGAACAAAGACGCAGATCATCTCTCTCGCGCTTGTCTCAGATGCCAGCAATTTGCCGCGGTCCCCCATCGACCTCCCCAGGTTCTGACCTCCATATCCAATCCTTGTCCGTTCGCGCAATGGGGACTCGATCTGATCGGTCCTATGCCGAAGGCGAAAGGGCAAGTCATTATGGCCGTAGTAGCAGTCGACTACTTCACCAAATGGGCCGAGGCCGAGCCCCTAGCCACAACCACAGCCGAACGAATGGAGACCTTCGTCTGGAAGAACATCATTTGCCGGTTCGGCATGCCGCACACCATCATTGCGGACAATGGCAAACAGTTCGACTGCAAGAAGTTCAGGAGTTTTTGTTCACGTCTGAACATCAACTTGCGCTTCACCGCGCCTTACCATCCGCAGTCGAACGGACAGGTCGAGGCCATCAACAAGATCATCAAGAAGACACTCAAGACTAAGCTTGATAATGCCAAGGGGAATTGGCCTGAACTCTTGCCAGAGGTGCTTTGGTCTTATCGAACTTCCTATCGCAACTCGACGAAGGAAACACCCTATGCATTGGCGTTCGGAACTGACGCCGTCGTCCCGGTCGAAATGGGGACTCCTTCATTCCGGACCGGCACATACAATCCCGAGATCAATGACACCGGACTTCGGCTCGGCCTGGACATGATCGAGGAGAGGCGAACCGACGCAAATCTCTGCCGAGCCGCTTACCAGCAGAGGGTAGCCAAATACTACAATCAGAGGGTCAGACCCAGAAGCTTCAGATTGGGCAGTCTCGTCATGAAGAAGAATCCCCTTGCCATCAAGGAGAGTTCGTTCGATCCGAACTGGACCGGACCATACAGAATCACAGGCATAGTCAAGCCTGGCACTTACAACTTGGCCACTCTGGCTGGGAAGCCTCTCAAGCATAGCTGGAACGCTGAACACTTGAAGACTTATTACCAGTAAAATGTAGTTAGGATCGGAGACTGTCCGACCTAACACCCATTCCAATCAATGAAGAGATGAACACATTTTGACTCATTTCTTCTTATTTTTCGAAGCGAACACTGGGGACTCTACTCCTATACACTTTCAACAAAGAGGAAAGATCTAAGTGTTCCCTCCGAAAAAAGTAACAAACCCATGTGCCGAGCCGAAGTGCCATTTTCGGCCCGACGCTCGGTACATTACAGACTCATCAGGTCTATAAACTCATGTGTCGAGCGGGCGCGCCATTTCCGGCCCGATGCTCGGCATATTACAGACTCATCAGGTCTATAAACTCATGTGTCGAGCGGGCGCGCCATTTCCGGCCCGATGCTCGGCATATTACAGACTCATCAGGTCTATAAACTCCCGTGCCGAGCTAGCGCGCCACTTTCGACCCAATGCTCGGCATGGTACAGACTTATCAGGTCTATAAAAATCCCTGTCTGAGCCGAAGTGACTTCCTACAGTCCTAACGTTCAACAGGATATTTCTAAAAGAAAAATATACACTCCAATCGAAACCTTCATCGTGCATGCCGAGCCGATCTGAAAGTAGGTTTGAATATTTTTCTCAAAAAACTGCATTCCTAAATATCTCAATGGGTATGCCGAGCCCATCCGGGATCACTAGGGTTTTAAATTCTTACTTATCTTGGGTATACTTATAAAGCTGACCCTAAGACAAGTTCTAATTTATCATTACCATTCATTTTCATTGCGATCGGCATGTCGAGCCGATCCCAGAATGTCTTGGTTTTTATTATTGTCACTTTTATCACTTTCATGTGTTATTGGTTATGTCTTTAGCTTAATTTCCGAGCTGAACTGATAATAACTTGACTCATAAAGAAAATACTGATAAAATAAATAACATAAAACCAAATACAAATTGTTCCAAAAACAATTAAACCCGAGCCACACTTCGGCTCGGGAACAAAAAACAAAAACAAGATAACATAAAAAACAATATGCAGCTCATGCAGATCGTTCGGCAGGGCCCTCCAGGATCGGCTCGATGGACTCCTCGGGCGTCTCCTCACCGAGCTGCACCACCTCAACCCCGCCGATCTGTATCTCAGCGTTGGGATCGGATTCGGGGGCCGGGGGGATCGGGGTCGGCTCGTACGCGGGCAGTGGAGGATCTTCCGGAGTCGGCTCGGCTTCAGCGGGGACTTGGCGATCGGGAGGAGGAAGCTCGTCCTGGTGACTCCCCTGGGTATCCTCCCCCTCGTCATCGGACTCGCCAAGGAATGAGACATCCCAGTCCGGCCTCTTCGACTTGATCTCGTCCAGAAGCTCCTTATACCCCTCGAAGTGGGCATCGGCAAGTGCCTGGGCGCTCGGCATTTCAGCTCGACGTCGGAGCTCGGCATTTTCGACCCTCCGTTCGGCCGCCTCGACGTCTCGCTGGAGATCGCCGACATAGTGCCTCAAGTCAGCCACATTTTGCTCCGAGGACGCGAGCTCCTTGCCGAGCCGAGCGACCTCCTCCTCCTTCCTGGCCAGCCTGGACTGCAGACCCTCCGACCGTTCGCGCTCGGCATTGACCGTCCGCTCGACCTCGGCCAGCTTCTCTTTTAGCTCCAGGATTCGTGCCTGAAACCTCTCCAGTTTCGCCTCGGCATCGACGGCGGCCTTAGCAGCTTCGAACTGCCTCATGGCAAGCTGCAAAAGAAACATATCTGTTACTAATCCGAACCGAGCGGATAGACAAAATCCGAAGTAAAAAAGACTTACCATCATAGCCTGGCGGGATGTGATCAAAGCCTGGTGGCTGAAGCCCGGCTCGCCATGACCGGTCCACAGCCCCTCCAGCGCCTTCGGCGTCATCACACGCTTAAAGCCCGTGACGAACGGCTCGAGGCAAGGGTCTACCTCCACCGCCTTCAGGGGCCCCGACCCGGACGCCTCGGCACCAGAACCGCTGGGCCCGGCCCGAGCTCTCTTCTCCACCGGGGCCTCGGCCTGGGGAGCTTTCCTTTTCTCTGCCTGCCGAGTCGGTCTCGGCGCAGGAGATCTAGGCTGAGCTGCCGCTGGGGCTGGGGCCTGGACCGGCTCGGCAGGGGCCCGCCCCGCGGCCCTCCTCTGGACGCTCCGAGCAGCCTTCCTCCTCAGGCGAGCCTCCAGTTCGGTGGGCGCCATTCCCCTTTCCGCCCTAGGATTCCACCTGGGTACAAACCAGGAGATCCCGCTCTGTTTGATCTGGGTTTCCCCGAGCAGAAACTTGGTTGACAAGTACTCTGCTGGTGAGTCCCTGATCGCGGCGATCTGGTCCTTGAGCTCACCTCGGAGTTTATACTTGCCCCAGCTGACTGCAAAGACGAAGCCAAAAAGAGTTAGACAAAGAAAAAATACAATTATTACAAGACGTAAGCAAATTGTCCTCGGATCGGCCCCAAACTCCCAATGCCCACCTGGAATCCTAAAGGCTCTGGGAACCCGAGCCGAAGTCATTCTGTTCGGATCGGCGAACTCCCAATCCCCAGAGACAAAGAAGTATCTTTTCTTCCATGTCTTCTGGGAAGAGGGATTCCCACCGAAGAGTGGCCCCGAGTACGCTTGAAGGTTGTAGAATCCGAGCTCGCTCTGCTTCGACCTCAGCGCGTAATTACAGAACAGGATATCCTTGTGTGGCACACACTTGTGCACTTTGTGCCACAAGATGTGCATAGACAGGATGATCCTGTATACGTTCGGGTTCAGCTGGTGTGGCGCCGCGCCGATCGTGGCGAGCCAATCCTGCAGGAAGGCATGCAGGGGAAGCCGAACCCCATTCTCAAACATCTCCGGGTACATGGTCACCCATCCTATCGGGGGTCGGCTCGGCTTCTCCCCCTCGACTGGCAACCTCATCAACACGGAGTCGGGAACTGAGTACCTGTCCCTCAAGTCCCGGAGATGATACTCGGTCATCTCATTGGGGATCTGATCGGCCTTCCACGCCAATTCCTCGTAGAAGTCCGGGTCGATCGGACTCCCCGTCACCCCCTGGGCCGAGGTCGACGCCTCATGACCCCTGTCTCTTTCATCCGAGCCTGAGGTGAGTCTGCTCGGGATGGTGGCGATCGGCTCGACGTCAAGAGGCTCTTTGTCGCCTCCTTCGGCCGTCCCTTGTTCCCAATCGGAACTCAGTATCTCGGGATTCTCTTGGTCTCCTCGGGCTCGGCGCTCACCACCTGGGTTGCGATTCAATGCCGAGCCGGCCTCGTCCAACTCTTCGGACAACCCATCCCAACTCGCCTCACCCGCAAGTGGACTTCGGCTCGGTTCGGCCTCGTCCGCAGAAGGGCTTCGGCTCAGATCGGCCTCACTATCTCCTTCAAACGCCTCTCCAGAGCCGAGCCGACCACTCGAGTCGGATCCAGACATCACTAACAGTTTTCTCTTTTTCTCTCTCTTTGCTTTTTGGATCAAAAGGTGTCCTTTTTCAAGAACACCAAGAACAAACCCAGAAAAACCCGAAAAACACAAAAAACTCAAGAATGGACAGAATCACTTACTGGTTTTTGTCCGGCCAATCTCTCCACCCCTCACACACTCGGAATGGCTTCGTCTATGGTTACGCTTGCCCGAAACCGTGACCGAACTGCTGCACTGACGACGGAGATAGGAGGAGATTCACGACGGAGGAGGGAAGAGTTTACAGAGAGAGAGTGGGAGTTCTGAAAAGGTTGGAAAGTGAGAGGGAAGAGAGAGAAAAGCATGATTTATACCCCCATGCAAACTGATCTCAGCCCTTCATTTCTGGCGCTTCACATGCCAGATCTTGACACCTGTCAAGCATTCAAAAATTCCCATAACGAGGTGACCCTTACGTTCCCCCATGCAGAAATCAAACGTCCCTTCACCTGCCCCTGAGATATTTTGGCCAATCACAAGTCGTCATGTGTTCGGATCTTCGAGAACATGGACTTGTAGGTCGGGCTCGGATCAAAACAAAGTGCTATCTTTGGGAAGATCCTTACATCTCAACTTCCAATCCACCACTGTCTGCTCGGATCGGAAGTTGGGGGACTCCTGTTTGTGGGAAAATCCACATCGATCCGAATAGTCAATCACAGCTCGACACGTGGTTGGTCAACATCCACCTCGGAGTTGACTCTCAGTGGTCAAACTTTGACCCCTACGTCATCATCACTCAGCATCGCCTCTGCCAGCTCGGACCGGATCTCCACACCGGGCCCTCCATGTTTGGTCCGAGCCGAACCGATGATCTTCTAAGGGATCGAGTGTCCATCTCCCCACAATCATCCCGGGTTCGGCTCGGCTCGGCACAGGAGATGGTCTCCTTCGAGTTCTGGCGTCGACCAGTTAGGGCTCGGGAAGACCCCAATCTATGGGACCGGCTCGGCCTGGAATCCCATATCCGATCCCGACCACACATGGATTTCGTGTCTTCGCATGAGAACATGCGTTCGTATCGGCTCGGCTCGGCTCTCCGCCGCCATTCCCAGGAAGATCACGCTGGGACGAACCGCCTCACTTGAATGCACCTGACACAATCTTCTGACAGATAGAATATCAGGCTTGCATTCATGACTACTGGAGCAGTCTGCCCTGAACCTTCCAACCTTGCATTTAATGGGGCATTCAATGCAGCATTGAATGCTGAGGAAGCAAGCAGCTGAGCATGCGACTAGGTCTGACCAGGTGCGTGGGTCTCTGGCAACCATTCATCCACATGCAGGTATCTTACTCATTAAGGTTTCCTTTGCTTATATATATCAACCCATAGGTGCAAAAACCACTACTACGCATCTACACACAAAAAACACTTACACAAAATTTCCACTCACCAAAGAGTTTACCCAACTTGCTGAGAATAACCCAGAACATTTGCCTTGTTCTTCCTATTCTCCCAAGTTCATCCTCTTTTCTTCCTCATCCACCATCAGACACCATCGCTGATTTCATCATCGGAGTGTGTTTGGCTGGTACCACACCGGTCCATCTCCTCTGATATTGTTTCTTTTGTAGGAAGATCTCAACCAGCATCCACTTCATCATCCAGCAAAGCACCTGATCAGCCAGATCAGCTTATCTAAGTTGTTGCATCTACCTTACGAGAATTTGCATCAACAAGAAAGATATATAATCCAAGTGGTACACTTTTTATCCAAAAATTTAAATTTCTCTAGGTGAAGGCTTCATTTACTTGGGTGAAAAGAAAAATCAGGAGAAATAATGTCAATGTGCATTGTTTGTGAAGGCTCACATCTTTCGGCCCAGCATGTTGCATCGACAATAGCCCAAACTTAACCACTTAACTCAATACAGAGTCAAGGAAAAACCCAGTAGATCCTCCAAGTGTGAGGTTTTATCTCATAACGTATCAGTGCAACTTAGAAAAATATTCCACTTAATATATGTATAACGGACAATGATAATAAACATGAAATAATAATAGAGTAAATTGTGACTGAAAGCCCTTGCTGTAGAAGGCCAATTATGATTCTATATATAGTGTTCATGTACATCAGTAAGTTACAACTGAAAATCAAAATACAACCCTTGAATCATGAAGGATTAGATGAGGCACATGAGTTTGAATTCCGAATATGAATTGTTATTCAAACCTTGAATAATTTGAATTTGAAAATGTGCTTGAATTTGAACTTGAGGTAGGTAATTATGTTCTTTGTTTATCATGCCTATGCAAGTTCACAGGCCATGGACAGACTGGGAGCTTTGACACCAGAAACTTGAAGCACGCAGAGGAAAGTTCATTAGTAAAGATGTCAGCAACCGTTGTGTTTTGGCTCGCAATTGAGGATGTTTGTGTTGGAAATATGTCCTAAACAATGACATTGGTTAACCAAAGCGGTTTGGTTGAAGTGACTCAAGAGATATTTCAATTATTGTGTATTACACATTAATAGGGTGCAAGCATTATTCACTACACTGGAACTCTAGGATCATCGTGTAAGTGAATGAATGCGTCCATGAAAATCTAATAAAAGAAACACGATGAGCTCGGAGGCCATTGAGACTCATGTTATCGGATAATTAGGTTCCTAAATGTTCCTAGTTGATGAAGGGAATGCTAATTGGATATTAACATTCTAATAAGTCAAGACT